>NC_134408.1:63641204-63871204 GCF_038048845.1 Mixophyes fleayi
GCAAACACCATTTCCTAAAGGTCTAAATGAGACTATTGAATTTAATGATTGACATTTTTAAGATGTTAGGAATATTACCTATTTGGAATTTAAGTAAATTTCAGGAGCTTTACCATATTTAGATTACTAGGATTGGTTATGTTTTATATTACCTACTAGTTTAATATTATGGCTGTATTAGTATTACTGTGCAAGTTATTAACTTGTTCCCTTATGGTTGTAGTTTGGAAAGTTGTGGTGGTCTCTGCCTCTCTTCTAAAGCTAAGTAGAGCTAGTCTAGTTAGTAATTGGATGGGAGAGGCTATGAGGAGTTTAGCATGAAGAAGATGTATTTACATTGAATTATAAATGAAAAATCTATTACATAGTTTATATATGATATTGGAGAGACATTTATATTTAGAACCTTATTAATGTATTATAGTTTTTGGGTTTTAATAAGTATTTGATGAAATCCAAGGAAATTGTATTAATTATTATAGTTATATGTATTATGATTGGGTTTTATTTTTTATTGTTTCATGATTATGTGTTATCGCTCAAATTTAATTTTTATAAAAAATATTTATAATGATTTATATATTTAAAAGTGGATTTTAAGAATCTCATATTATGTATTAGATAATAAACAAGACTCCTTTAACATCTATTTAAGGATACCAATGAAGCTACACCTGGAATTTCTGACTATGACAGAAAAACTAATCCATTATATATAGATATGGCCAGTCTCACATTTATGTGGCTTTGAAAAAGTGTATAGATATTAGATGAAACACGTCACCTGCAATTTTGGATTGGCCACTCTATCACAAAGAATTTGATTGCTAAGAAGTCTTTCTGTCCGCTTCTGTCAATTGCTTGGTACAGTGTTTATTTTAGGGATGTGCACTGGCCACTTTTGGTGTCTCGTGTTTTGTGTTTTGGGTTCCGATTTGCTTGAGGTTTTGGGTTCGGATTTGTTTCACAAAACACCTGACGAAAGGTTTTGGTTCGGATTTAAGGTTTTGGATTCGGATTTATTTTGAAAAAAGCATGTTAAAATCAAGTTTTTTGGGTTTATTTTCACTCCTACGCTATTATTAACATCAATAACATTCAATAACAATCATTTCCACTAATTTCCAGTCTATTCTGAACACCTCACAATATTGTTTTTAGTCCAAAATGTTTCATCGAGGTAGCTTTCTGGACTGCATACTGGAGTGGTCCCGGTACCCAATTTGGTACCGGGGCCACAATACCTCCTCAGACTTTCAAGTGTAGTGTTTCTAAGTTATAAACACTACAGTAGTTCGAGCACGTCAATACCTCTTGTTTTAGACGACCATGGTACTGAGCATTTATCATTGAGATCCCATCAAGTATGTGAAAGACAGACAGGGTCGAAGTGTTATTTGTTGACTTTGTTAACCAAAAAACTGTCCCTGTTGCAAATATTCATGCAATGAAGAGTGACTTTTTCATTTAAAGGCTCAAGCTTTCCAGTGTAGTGTTTCCAAGTTATAAACAGTACAGTAGTTCGAGGACGTCAATACCTCTTTTTTTTATTATGACTGGGCATTTAACTTTTGGTTTAATTTGTTTAATTGGTTTTAATTTTGTTTTACTTTGTGCTCATGGCAAACGACTGTTGAACAGTAACATAATGCCAAAAAATGAGTTGCAAGATGGAATTGTCCTTGGGCCCTCCCACCCACCCTTATGTTGTTGAAATAGGACATGCACACTTTAACAAACCAATCATTTCAGCGACAGGGCGTACCAAACAACTGTGGCTGAAATGATTGGTTTGTTTGGGCCCCCAAGCCAAAAAAGCTATTCATCTCTCCCTGTAAAAACTCAACAGGCTCTACTGAGCCAAGATGTCGTCCTCATCCTCAGATTCCTTGCCCCCTTCAGTGTGTACTTCCTCATCCTCACACATTATCAATTCGTCCCCGCTGGACTCCACAACCACAGGTCCCTCTGTAGTATCTGTAGGCCAGTGCTGTACTTGATTGAGTAATTGGTAATTCATTTTTATGAACATCATTTTTTTTTAACGTTCTGAGGAAGCAATCTCCTTCACCACTCACTGACCAGGTTACCCGCTGCACTAAAAACTCTTTCCGAGTACACACTGGAGGGGGGACAACTCAGGTAAAATAGAGCCAGTTTGTACAGGGGCTTCCAAACTGCCTTTTTTCCTGCCAGTAACAATATGGACTGTCTGACATGTCTATTTGGATGGTGTCATCAAAATAATCCTCCACCATTTTTTCTATTGTGAAAGCATCCAATGCAGCGACAGTAGACATCTGCAATGGTTGGCAGGTCCTTCAGTCCGGACCAGATGTTCTCAGCATCCCCGACAGCGGGTCTTTTATGAAAACTGAGCTTTTTCCTCGCAGCCACAGGTGTGGAAGAAAATGAAGGTGGAGCTGTTGGCATGTCACGGTCCTCTTCAGAGGACAATCTCCTGGCCAGCAGTTCTTTGCACCGCTGTAGACTTGTGTCCGCCGGAAACAGAGACACAACATACGCTTTAAACCGAGGATCAAGAACGGTGGCTAGAATGTATTCCTCTGACTTTAAAAGAGTGACCACCCTAGGATCCTGGCAAAGCGTACGAAGGGCTTCATCCACAAGAGCTACATGCTTTGTGGAATCGCAATGGTGTACCAGCTCCTCCCTCACTTTCTCTAGCTGCTTCTGCAAAAGCCTGATCAAGGGAATCACCTGACTCAAGCAGGCAGTGTCGGAACTGACTTCTCGTGTGGCAAGTTCAAATGGCTGCAGAACCTTGCACAACACGGAAATCAGTCTCCAGTGTGCTTGACTCAGGCGCATTCCAACTCCTTTGCCTATGTCGTAGGTGGCTGTGTAGGCTTGAATGGCCTTTTGCTGCTCCTCCATCCTCTGCAGCATATAGAGGGTGGAGTTCCAGCGCGTTACAACCTCTTGTTTGAGGTGATGGCAGGGCAGTTTCAGACTTTTTTGATGGTGCTCCAGTCTGCGGTAGGCACTGGCAGAATGCCGAAAGTGTCCAGCAATTTTGCGCGCCACCGCAAGCATCTCCTGCACACCCCTGTCACTCTTGAGGTAATGCTGCACCACCAAATTAACAGTGTGTGCAAAACATGGGACGTGCTGGAAATTGCCCATATTTAATGTTACTGGCATTGTCTGACACCACAAATCCCCATGAGAGTCTAAGTGGGGTAAGCCACTGGGAGATAATTTCCCTCAGTTTCTCTAATATGTTGTCAGCATTGTGTCTCTTATTAAAGCCTGTAATACACAATGTTGCCTACCTTTGCACGAGCAGCCGTTGTGTAGATGCTGCTACTGATGCAGCTGCTGCTGTTGCTGCGGAAGGTGATGCATCTACCCAGTGGGCTGTCACAGTCATATAGTCCTTAGTTTGCCCTGAACCACTTGTCCACATGTCTGTGGTTAAGTGGACAGTGGGTACAACCGCATTTTTAAGAGCACTGAGAAAACTTGCTCGTACTTCTCTGTACATCTTTGGTATCGCCTGCCTAGTGAAGTGGAATCTCGACGGGATTTGGTACCGGGGACACAATACCTCCATCAACCCTCTAAATCCCACTCCACTGATGGCGGACACCGGGCGCACGTCTAACACCAACATAGCAGTTACAGCCGCAGTTATATGCTTTGCAATAGGGTAACTACTATCGTATTTTGTGGTTATGGCAAACGACTGTTGGACGGTCAATTGTTTTGTGAAAGACGTAGCGGTCTTATGACTTCCCCTCTTGGAAGATGACCGACTAACAGCAGCAACAGCAGCAGTGGCAGTAGTAGGCGTACCGCTGCAGGATTCCTCGGATGAATCCCTTATTGAAGAGGACTCAGTCTGGCTGGTGACTTTGGCTGCAGGACTGAATCTGATGGAGATCGTGGAGGAAGTTGACGAGGAGGGTGATGCTGGTGTGTATCCAACAGGACCAAGGGATTTAGGTGTCCCTGTACTGATGACGGTCCTAGCCCCAGTTCCTGAACTAACCACTGAACTATGAAGGTTATTCAGGGGACGTATAAGGGAGGATGTCCCTAGGTGGGCAAGATCCTTACCCCTGCTTATTTGAGCTTTACATAAGCTACATATGGCCATACATTGGTTGGCCGGATTTGGATAAAAATAACTCCAGACCGAAGAGGTGCATTTTTTGGTCTTCTGACCAGGCATGACAATGGGCTTTTTAATCCCATGGACATCAGCTGTTTCCCCCCCTGGTGCCTCATTTACAATAACCACATCACCATCCTCATCATCAAGTTCCTTCACAGCGCCAGCTACATCAATAGCCTCCTCCCGAGCCACCTCTTCCCGTACAGTGATGGGAAGGTCAGGCTTGACAACCACCAACACCCTTGGACTCGCCTTGGGGATTTGTGATAATTTCTCTTTAGAAGGCAGAGTTGTTTGCTGTTTTGTTGCTGACAGCATAACTCTCTTCAATTTTTTGTAGGGGGGGAGGAGGAGGAGGGCTAAGATCCTTGGGTGAAGCTGAACCACTAGTCATGAACACAGGCCAGGGCCTAAGCCATTCCTTTTCACTCCGTGTCGTAAATGGTATATTGGCAACTTTACGTTTCTCCTCAGATGATTTTAAGTTTCTCTTTTTGCTACTTTTACTGAACTTGGGCTTTTTGGATTGTACATGCCCTGTACTAGGAGATTGGGCATCGGGCTTGCCAGACGACGTTGATGGCATTTCATCGTCTATGTCATGACTAGTGGCAGCAGCTTCATCATTAGGAGGAAGTGGGTCTTGATCTTTCCCTACTATATCCTCCAATTTTGTGTTCTGCATTATATGTAGCACAAGAGAGTGTACCCCTAAGCCACACACACTCGGCAAAGCCTTTAAAAGGCTGTGGCACAGGAGAGTACCACTGGACTGGAGTTATACAGCAGTACCACTGGACTTATACTGCAGAATAAGTGAACTTTGTAATATTGCAGTACCACTGGACTTATACTGCAGAATCAGTGAAATTTGTAATATGGCAGTAACAACAATGGACTTATACTGCTAAATCAGTGAACTTTGTAATATTGCAGTACCAATGGACTTATACTGCAGAATGTGTGAACTTTGTAATATTGCAGTACCACTGGACTTATACTGCAGAATGAGTGAACTTTGTAATATTGCAGTACCAATGGACTTATACTGCAAAATCAGTGAACTTTGTAATATAGCAGTACCACTAGACTTATACTGCAAAATCAGTGAACTTTGTAATATAGCAGTACCACTAGACTTATACTGCTGAATCAGTGAACTTTGTAATATAGCAGTACCACTAGACTTATACTGCTGAATCAGTGAACTTTGTAATATAGCAGTACCAATGGACTTATACTGCAGGATTGTTTTGGGATATTTTTTTTTTCTTTTTATAATTACTTTTTTTGTAATTTTTTTATAACTATTTTTGAAATTTTTTATAATTTGGGAATGGGGAAATAACAATGCCCTTAGAAGGACAGAGCACAGAACACAGCACCACTGGACTGAACAGGACACAGCACAGGACCCAGCAGCACCACTGAACTCAGAAGGACAGAGCACAGGACACAGCACCACTGGACTGAACAGGACACAGCACAGGACCCAGCAGCACCATTGAACTCAGAAGGACAGAGCACAGGACACAGCACCACTGGACTGAGCAGAACACAGAGCACAGCACAGCACAGCACAGAACTGAACAGCACGAGATATAGCAGGACAGAGGACCACCTAACAAACCCTCCCTCTTCCCTGATCAATGCCCGAGTGAAGATGGCGGTGACTAGCGGGGAATTTATAGGATCCGAGTATCGCGAGATCCGACAGCGGGATTATGACTCAGAGCCTCGCTTTCAGTTTTGCAATTGACGAGAATACCCGGATCTGTCTCGGATCCGGCTCGGATCCGCAACGTTCGGGTGGGCTCGGATTTCAGAAATCCGAGTGCGCTCATCTCTAGTTTATTTGGAACTTTTCTGCAATGAACCTTTGTGACCCCCCTTCAGTTTCCATTCGGGCAATTGT
The DNA here is from genome assembly GCF_038048845.1 of Mixophyes fleayi. NCBI lineage: Eukaryota > Metazoa > Chordata > Amphibia > Anura > Limnodynastidae > Mixophyes > Mixophyes fleayi. The sequence goes on from NC_134408.1 coordinate 63,647,261, forward strand.
TTGGTGCGCACCATCACAGGTTTTAAGCGGAGAATAACAAGCCTGCACAGAGCATCACTTCAGAGAAATTGGGAGTGTGATTAATTCACTAACTCCTTTGAAATATAGGTGTGAAATCCTGTGAAATATAGCTGAAATATATTCTGCTCATAGCTATTCTTGGGTTTTTAATATTTAACTCTTTGTTATTGGCAAAATTGAATATCCATCAAAGGTGGATCGATTCCATGTTTATATTGACATAATTGAGTTCTTATCACCGGCGGACTTATGCTGAGAGACTTAGATGGCCATATGGTATTAAATACTATGTGAGTCAGAGATACCCTCTCTGTATCAAGGATCCGGACTTTTACATATACAATTTGTTGTCTATTTTTGAATCAATGTGCATTGGACTATACATATTAGGTGCAATAAAATTGAGATTATTATGAAAGAACTATTTTGATTTTTATGAATATCTAGCTGTATTGTACTTTTAAAGTATAGGGTATTTTTATTCACGTTGTGAAAGAGCTCCTATATCGCCGCTGATGACGCAGTCGCGGTGGGTGGAGCTTGAGTCACGCATAATGACCACTAGCATTCCACTGCTGTTTACATGAGCTGAACTTATGCGCAGATAAAGATATGAACTGGCTGAAAGCCAGAGCATTTGAACCAAAGAAATTGTCTTTCATGTGGCATTTGGCAGAGAGCATTGCAAACAAAAGAAAACATTTGCTCACAGGACAATAAGTTATAGCTAAGAAACACAGAGCAGTGAGTCATCATTGCAGGCAGTGTCCAGTTGCGTGGGTGTGGTAAAGGTCACAAGCCCCACCTGAAGCAATGCATTCTGGGTAAAGGTTTATAAGCCACTGCAGCAGGCACTAGAGGTCTCTTTTGACCGCACCACATACACACTTGGAAGTTGGGACTTCGCTTCCACCTGGAGCCTACAGGACACACACACTCCACAGTAAGCTTATACCTTATCTGTTTGTAACTTTTATCTTCCTATATCTGTCTGTATAACTTTCCTTGCCTGCATGTATTTCTATTAACTTTCCTCTGAATCTGTATCTGTTTATTTACCTTATGTGTATTCTGCCTGCAACTTATAATATACTTTGCTTGCACATATATGTAAAGTTTATATCTATTTTCTATTAACTTTCTGAATCTCTAAGTAACATTTTCACACATGCTTTACAAAGGCTAGCTTCTCAGGAATACTTGCTCTTTACACTACAATGGACTCTAGCTTCCTTCCACCGATCTCTTTCTCTATATCTATGCTATCCTTTCTGACCACATGTTACACATACATGCACTATGTATCTCATATCTTTCTCTCTCTCTCTCATTTAATGTTTCTTTATCTAACACTTAAACACATTTCTCTTTACCCACTTTAACATACACGACTATGTGCTTGCTTACACATTTAAACATATGCAAACATGTGCTTGCTACACATTTAAACATACATGAAAATGTGCTTGCTACACATTTAAACATACACAAACATGTGCTTTTTACACATTTAAACATACACGAACATCTACTTGCTTACACATTTAAACATACACGAACATCTGCTTGCTTAAACACATTCTCTTCATAAATGCTCTCTCTCTTTCTCTTGTAACATCTGAACACACACTACACAAAAGAGCAATACTGACCATACACTCATATATATTTCTGTCTTACAGCTTATACACTAGTACATATATATATATATATATATATATATATATACATATAAATATATATTTATGCAACAAAATAGGATATTATATACTTATTTCTGAAGTTTTAACATTGTCTGTTGAATCTATAATGTATTATCTGTATTGTAAGTATGCATTTCTATATTGTATGTTTGATTATCTTTGCAAAGTGAAAGACTTGTATCTTTATGCCTGTTTAGTATGTGTAGATAACTGGTATGAATAGGATTAATGGATGTTTATATAGATAATGCAGTATAGTGAGGTAATGATAGATTGGTATTTATTTAGCGATTAACACATAATGGTGGGCTCTTTGACGGTGGAGGGCAATAGATGTGTAATGCTTAGGTTTTATATATATATATATATATATATATATATATATATATATATATATAGCCTTGTCAAACACAGGGATCGCGTAAGTCGCTCTTACGGATTTCTAGTTGCGATGCGCAAGCATAACAACTGGGATACCTTGTTTATGTTTGGCATGGTAGATGGCGAAAGCTCAAAAGGTTGAGTGAAATAATGCCTCTAAAGTACATCTGAGATGCCACGGTTGCGTATTATTCGACGTGACTAAAATAGCGAAAATGATGCAAATTGCATTATATCCCAATAATTAATGAGATTAGTTATTAATAAGATCAAAGACATTGTATCATTATTATGGTGGATCTCAGGATCCTATTACACATGTACCTCATAAATTTGTATGATTATATTAGATATTGATTTTAATTTTAATACCTAGCAATCATTGTTTTATTTCTCTACTTGGATTTCTGGTCAAATTTGTAAGTGATTGTATTACACTTTGAGAGGTCTGTTGTTTTGCACTGTTCCTTTTTTACATAGATACTCAGCCGTTATCACTAATAATGCACACTTAGACTAACCCTGTAGCTGGAGCAAGAGATATGGCTGAAAAGCAAGTACCTTAGAGATGCCCAGAGCTTGAACCAGATGCTGCTGTGCATGCTCGAGCTTGGCACACCTTTAGTGTACATTAACTAAGGACATACGCCCCTTCCTCACCCGGTTCCCTACCTGAAAACGTAAGCTGTCGTACATGTTCTTTGCACTCAAATATAAATTAGAAGTTGCTGCGTTCTGTTGATCCGTTTCTGGACATGTGCAGAGTAATTATGCACATTATATGCAAAAAATCACTCCTTAATGAATAAGGTCCACTGTGTTCACTTTTTTTTTCATGATTTTTTTCTGTATTGTACATCAAACATTCACGTCACCCCATGTACCATTGCAAAGAAAAATCTGTCTTAGGTAAAGAATGAGCTGTTTGAAGCTTTATGAATGTATTCAATATTGACATGATATATTTCACATGGCAGCATTTCCATATAATATATGTATTAATAATCCACATATATATTTAGCAAAGAAACTTGCAGGAACTAGAACTAACCTGGTTGCATTTCACTTTGAATCAGCTCAAATTAAAAAAAGATACATTTCAATAGAAATTCAATAACACTAGCTAGCTGTAATAATATATCTGTTTTAGTGTTTTGTATAATTTTAGTACTTCAGCCACAGAAACATCATTTTTCCAAGGCTATTAATTGTTGACACTAAATTTAAACTAGCCTCATCAACTTCAGGAGTTGTTAATCTACAATAGTTTCTTTTGCAAAAAATATTGTTATATGATATAGTTGTTACAGCCTTGGCTTAAAAACAGAACCCTAGCAAATCAATGTTCTGAAAGATCTATAATTTTTCAGCAGTAGATGCTGGGCACATTTTTTGCCCATAGCAGCCATCAGTGTTGACACTTTTAGCACTAGTAAGAATATTGCAGTGGAGGAAGCTATTGTAGCTTATCCATGTATGTCAATGACATTTCCAAGGAAGCTGCATTAACCAAGAATGGCTAAAATGCAGACACTTGTGGTTTGTTCTTTAGTTTAAAAATAAACAAGAGGCAATTTGCTACTGCGGACATGCAGCATGTTTAGTTTTCAGCAAATGTGCCTTTTTGTTACCAAGCTCATATATGTTCACCTTTCACTTTTTGGAATTGCCCCGTTAAAAAAAGGTAAATGCCTATTTTACAGGTGCACATTTTGAAATATACAGTGTATTTCCAAATAGGGACCACCACCTTCACAAATTTAAAATGTTTCAATTTTTCTCCTAAAATATGCCTCACTCAGTTGTCATTGACATCATAATGTGCAACATGTTTACTAAATGGTTAGGTGGGACATGGAGAGGGGCATGCAACCGTAGAGTATGATAAGGATAGGGCCCTGGGACAGCTACTTTTTGAGCCCCCCCATATAGATGAACAGGAAAGGGGTTGTTGTGTTGCTGCACAGCGGAGGTGCCACTGAAAGGGGAGTGGCCACAGTTTTTGGCAGCATGATCAACAGTGGGGCATGACTGCGGATCTTTAGACATGTTATATTTTGTATTAAAAGGGTGCTGCTCTCACCTGCCTATTATTGCAGCTTTCACAACCTGTTACCAAACTCTTGTATGAATCCTAGAATGCTGGGACCTGTTTGGAAAATGTATAGGTATATATAATATTAAAAACCGAGCAATAAGTGAACAAAGTACATAACACAGATCACAGAGTATGTAATATATACATTATAATAAACATTAAATTTATCACGCCACCTCCAGCCACATCATGCCACCACCCCAGACACATCACGCCACTCCACAGCAACATCACGTCACATAACACCTCCCACGAACCACATCACGCTACCACCCAACAATATCATGTCACCCCCAGCCATATCATGTCACATTACACCACCCCTGAACCATTTCATGCCACATCCCCAAACATGGCACACTATCCTCCAGGCACATAACCTCTCTCACTCAGACACATCACGTCACCCCCCCAGGAAACAGCACGCAACCCCCAGGCACAGAATAATCCCCCAGACACATTGTAACCCCTATGGCACCTCCCAGCCCAATGTACTTACCTATGCTGCGCTGGTGCTGCTGACATCCATGAGAATGGATGTGCAGGAGCTCCCATCGCATATTAAAAAAATGATAGCCGCTAGGTCTATATAAAACCTTGGATTTTCCCATACTGTTAATAGCAGCCTGAGCTTACTGGAACCTGCAGTGCACCAACACAAAATGGTTTGCTTTCAGCACAGGGCTAGGTGCCCCTAATCCAATCCCGTGCTGAGAAGCCTTGGGTTGGTTGTCATTATGGCAGGGGTATCCCACGTTGCGGGCTCCCCTGCTATAGTGTCACCAGCGCCGGCTGACCCAGCCTAGTGCTGGTTCTAGTAAAATTAGGAGGACCCCATGCATTTTATTCCCCTGATCTTGCTAGTACCAGCCTAGACTAGCAGCACAAGGGTTAATCTGTTTGGGGGTCGGGGTACACTGTTTTCTTTTAAATGTATTTATTTATATTCTGTTTTGTGCCAGCAGCACTAGGGTTAATGTGCTTGAGGAGGGGGTGGGATCATGTTTGTGTGTTTTTTAAAATATTAACTATTTTGCTGTAATGCCGGTGGGTCAGGCGGCCGGTCTGCTGGCATGTCGACATTGTGGTTGCTGACATTACTACTGTCGACAGTCACAATGTCCCCATTTTAAACATGTTGACAGAATTACCATTGCCATATTGTATCCAACCAACTATTTACATGTCGCTTTCGAAAGCTTATTTTTTTGGACGCATCCAAAAATAGCAATGGGTCGATTAGTCTTATCCCTCAATCAGTCATTGCCATAATATCCTATACTAATCATAGCTACAGATACAATATACTGTAAGAAAAGCATTCAGTCTATTTAGAAATTCTGCTGGTACATTTGTAATCATTATCTTATTAGGTAAGGAATTGTACAGCTTTACCACCCTTGCCGTAAGCAACTTACTTCCTATGCTCATGGCGAAATCATTTTTCTTACAATTAATGACACGCTGTCCTCTGTATGGTCCTTGATAAAAAAAAATGTTTACTGACATCAGATTTATTTATACATATTAATTAGGTAACCTTTTTCACACAAAATAAAAAGCCTTGTTTTTAGAACCTCTCTTTATAATTTAACTTTTGCTCATGAGGTTTGCCACCCCTGAAACCACTTGAATTCTCCTACATCTTAATATATGGTCTAAATAAGGAATAATACAATGGTAATATTATTATTATTATTTCCTTAACAATAATTTATTATATTTTTTTTTACTCTGCAGCCGTTGCACTGTTTGCTGCTACTGATTTTTCCATCAACTATTATTCCGAAATTCTTTTCCATGTCAGTTTTACCTGATTATGTTGCATTTAATGTGTAAGTGCATAGTTATTATCATGACCTAAGTGCCTAATCCTATATTTATCCACACTAAATTTAATTTGCCATGTCACTAACCAGTTTGTCATTTCTTTATTACTACTATTCTGCTTTATGTTAGTAATCCTAACTTAGTGTCATCTGCAAATATGAACACCTTACTGTATTTTCTAGGCCATCTACAAGGTGATTGATAAAAAATAAAAAAGGTTGAAAATGATGAGGCCTAATACTTATATCTGTGGTACACAATCCATTTATGCTGCTTGTTGTCTCCTATCCTTTAATCAATTCTCTACCCATTGTTAGAACAGCTTGCTCCAGTGTTTGTTCTCATGCATCCTTGGCTCTATTTGCTATCACAATTCCTACCAGTTTGTCTGCATTTTCTCACCATCTAGTTCTCAACAATTGCCAGTGTCTTGTAATCATCTGCATTGTAGTTTGCCCTTTGTTCCTGCAATTGCCTGTCATCCTATAATACCTGGACTGTGTTTTCTTTATATCCTGCAACACCTAGGGGTGACTGTATCAAGGTGCAATTTTGCAAATCCAGCGATTTTCTCGGAAGAGTTGAAACTCACTGATGTATGAAACTGAGATTTCTCCGGAACATGCTTGGCTAAAAAAATAGAAAAAAGATGAGAGATGGCGCAAAGCAGCTTGTTCAGTGTACAAGCTCCGATACGCAATTAGCTTAGCTCAGCTGCGACGTCTATCTATAGTATAAGGGGTTTTCCCATGACAGCGTGTCTCTCATCTTTTTTCATTTTTTTAACCAAGTATCTCCTGGAGTGGAATACAAATATGGAGCCCCTTCTGGGCTGAAGATAAGAAGACTGCAATCAACAAGTGGGCCCTCCTGGCCAGAAGAACTGAAGATTTTTTCAAGCAGGGACTTTTGGATATACAAAGTTATTTGGACTTGGTTTTCAAGCAGGGACTTTGGATACAAATTTATTTGGACTTTGTTTTCAAGTAGGGACTTTGGATGCAAATTTATTTGGACTTGGTTTTAAAACACGATAGAAAAAGAAATCTGATTGGTGAGTATTTTGGGGTTTTCTTATTTGTAATAAATTTATGTGGTATGAATGAGGGTGTTTATTGTTTTTATTGGGATTTTATTATTTTTATTAAAAGTGTGTGGTTGTAAAAAGGGAGTTGTGGTTTATTTAACATTTTCTTTTGTGAAACTACAGGTCGCCGACAGTCATGGGTGTCAGGGAATGTTGTCACTTGTGGTACTCCAAGTGCCAGCATGCCCTAGCTGCCATAGGTATGCTGGTGTCTGTAGTGATACAAGCATCAACATGACCGTTTAGGGCTGCCCGGGTTGGCTGGGACTTGTAGTTCACAAAACAAAACAAATTGGTGTCTGTTTGTTATTTTACATTATTTTCGGCATTATTGCCTACTGTCAGGAATCACTAGGATGAGTGGGATCCTTCTGACATCAGCTGGGATTCCCCCCAGAGGTGCGGAATCTAACAAAATGGAAGGTTTTCACCAGGGATTCCCGCAAGGGTATTTGGGCTTTGCAGCTTCCACCCTGCAGGTCGCGACCCTCTAGGGGAGTTCCCAGTAATAGAGAACTGAGTACTAGAGAAGAAGGTAGTCACAAGATAGTCAATAAGGAGTGGGATTGCATAGCGATGCTCTTCAATAGTTCATGAGAGAGATATATGTGATGGTCTCCGGTAGTTACCACTAAATAAGTGGAAAAGGCAAGCGATAATCTGTGGCAGCACACTTGGAGAGATGATCTGCTGGACTACCACTACTGAGTGGAGCAGGTAAGTGATGATCTGTGGCAGCACACTAGGAGAGATGATCTGCGATATTTACCACTAATGAGTGGTGCAGGTAATAGGTGATTTGAGGCAGCACACTTGGAGAGATGAAAGCGATGATCTGTAATTGTTACCACTAACGAGTGGCACAGGTAATAGGTGATCTGCGGCAGCAGGCTTGAAGAGATGTGAATGGTGATCTGTAGTAGTTACCACAAATAAGTGGAGCAGGTAATAGGTGATCTGCTCAGCACCTTTGAAGAGATGAGAACGATGATCTGCAGTAGTTAACACTAATGAGTGGAGCAGTTAAGTGATGATCTATGGCAGTGCGCTTGAAGAGATGAGAACGGTGATCTGCAGTAGTTACCACAAATGAGTGGAGCAGGTAAGCGATGATCTACGGCAGCATGCTTGAAGAGATGAGAACGGTGATCTGCAGTTGTTACCACGAATGAGTGGAGCAGGTAAGCGATGATCCACGGCAGCACACTAGATGAGGTGAGTTCCAAGCAGGGGTACATGAGCTGCTTCCAGCCCAGGAGTCTGACGAGAAGAACTAGCACTAAGAGGTGCAGGGAGGAGCCTTATAAATGAGAGGCAACCAATGGATAAGCGGAGTAGGTGCGAACAGGTGAGACGGTCACTCGCTCATGCGCAGAGCCGTTACCGACCTAACAGCCGGAGGAGAACGCGGGGAATCTGGAAATTAACAGATGCGCAGGTTACCGGGTGGCAGCCGCGGGAGAGCTGCGTGTGACACCTACTACTCACAGCCCACGTGGGTAGGAAAAGCCCTAGTGCTTTCAGCACTGCGCTGGGTGTCCCTAGAGGGGGGGTCTGCTCGTTTTTTTGCGGATCCTACTCTCTAGGGAATTCAGCCCAGCGCTAAACAGCCTGGAGTTGGTTTGTCTTTATGGCAGGGGGACCCATGCCGCGTGTCCCCCTGCTATAATGCCACCCACCTAGACTTGTTTGCCTAGTTCTGGTTATGTGAAAATCGGGAGGACCCCATGCAAATTTTCCCCCCGATTTTCACGTAACCAGCAGTAGACTGGCAGCACTAGGGCTAACAGTGCTCAGGCAGGGGGACCCCGCGCTTTTTTTTTTTTCAAGCTTTCATCTACTTTTAAATATTTGACAGCTGCAGGACCTCCAGCTGTATAGACAGGGCAGTGTAACAGTGATGTATTTACTAATCTCACAGCTAGATGAGGACAACACAAGAGAGTTTGCTAAACACGAGAGTGTTTGACATTGCAGCAAATCGCCAGAGATGACCAGCGATTGCAGTTTAATTCATCTGTCGACTTTGGGACTAAAATCGTGGGTTATCATCACGATTTGCCATGATTTTAAAACGCTGATAAAATCGGACCTTGATACATTTACCCCCTGGACTGAATTTTGTTTATACCCTGCTACCTTGGATTCTGTTTTATCTTGCCTATTCCATCTGCAACCTCAAGACTCTATGATTTTTGCCAGTGTTTGTCCTCCAATAAAATAGTTGTTCTCTTCACCTACTACTGACTCATTTTGCTACCGTTACAAGCACCCTGTTACCGTAACACCCATTTACATTCTTTTACATCTAGAACCAGTACTTTTGTCTTATGTACCAGGCTGTTATAAAGATCTACACAGAAAGTGTGGGGGATTTTTCTCTGTGATAAAGATCTGTATTGAATGCTTACATAAAATCCAAATATATCACAACAATTCCACTACCCAATCTAGGGGTAAATGTATTAATGTCCGGATTCTTCAACTCCGGCGAGATCGGCGTCTTCAACGCTTACCCCCTAATTTTAAACATACCCTTCATAAAAATGAAATACATTTACTTAGTCTTGATTGATCCTTCATTATTATTACTTACAATATAATTTAGACTTGTATACCTCATAATCCTTTCAAATAATTTACTGCTACTTACTGTGTTCCTTTTTCAAAGATTTGTAACACATGTGCCTGCAGTCTCATTGAAACAAACTTATGAGGGAATCCATGAGTACAATATATAGAGGTCTATCAATTAATGAACTTAGTTCTTTTAGCAGATGTGGGTCAATCCTATCTGTTTTACGGACATGTTTATTAATAATTGCAATTTTAGCCATTATGCCATTATGTGAATATCCTATTGATAGCTTTCACAGCTTTCTGGCATAAATTCTGTTTTATTTGTTGTTGTTGTTTTTTTTAAGATTAATCTGTATTTAACCACAGCTTTGATAATGTAATGTAGCTTTCTGTTTTATCATGGTGACATTTTCTAAGTATTTCGATTTTATCATACAATGAACTGGAGTTAATGAGCCTTTAATTGAACATTTCTGGCTGTATTAAGAATGTAAGTTATGCTTACAAATTCCGTTTAAAAAATAATGCATTTCGAGTTGCTAAGAAAGCTAATTGAAAATGCAGAAATTGATAACCAAAATCTGCAACCATTAACGTATTAAAGATAGCAGAGTATTAGGAGAGAAGGGACATGCAGGAGAGGGATGGGAAAATATCTCTCTACACTCTCCTCTGCGGTGGAACTATTCACAAGGATCACAGCTGCTAATGATTTTTGGAACTTGATAAACAAGCCATCTTCGTTATTCCCATAGAGTATTATGTGGACAGCAATCTCCATTGAAAGTTTAGTAAATGTCAGAGATATCTGCAGTATCTCAGGATTTAGAGTATTCATGTAAAGGTCCGATACTTTATTTTTCCATGATCTTGCGAAAATGGGAGTTTTCACATGATTTAAGGCATAACCAGGAGACCAAATCTTGTTTCTGTGTTACTGCAAATCTCCCTGTAGTTACTAATTGTAAGTAACATTTCATGGTGTGCAAATTATAACTGGTATACTTTTTTCTTTGTGAATACAGGCAAAACAATTTAAAAGTTCAGCTTTTTGCTTGACCTGTGGTCGAAATGGGAATTTAGTGCTGGTATAGAAATGTTACTGGTGGTCTGGGGGCCTAAGCTTTAGGGATTTTGATACGGTGAAAATAAATTTTAGTTGTTTTTTTAACACTATATAGCATAATATAAAACATTAAATGATACAAGACTATTCACCTTGTGTTTCCCTCCCCTCTTGTGTCCAATTAACTTTTCCTTGTGTCACCTTTCATTAATGTCTCCTGTTTTCTTAAATCTATCTAATTTCCTCCCTTAGTTTGTTATCTTATGTCTTTCATGTAAACCCACTCTTTTTCCTTATTGGCTTTATGGAAGTTAAATAATTGGATGAAGTCATTCTAAATTAAGAGATATCAATTGTAATAGTTTTCCATGCGATTGCAATTAGTAGGCTAATAACAGGGTTGATAAGACAATCGCATGGGAAAACAACACATATACACACTTACATGTACATTTGTAAATAGTAGACATTTAATAAAGTTCCAACTCACATCAGTTTATTAGTAAAACATATGTATACAAAGATAAATTTACATTATAGGTATTTATGGTTTAAGTCCCAATAAAGGTATCATTCCTCATTTTGCCAGTAGAAATAAGGTGATAACAGACTAGCGATCACACCTAGAGATCTCTAGTTATGAATAAAATAAGATTGATTCTCTAAAATATTGTAAGCAGCACATATTTATCAGTTGGTTTAAACTGGATTAGGTTGGTTCCCTCAGGCACAACATGTACACAGTTGTTGGAGTGAGCTGCCCCCACCTTATCAGAGGAATCCTTTGAACTGACCTATGATCTGCATTGTACTGGACTGACTTGAACCCTGGACCAATGAAGAAAGACCTTAGTTTATATTTGTGCATATTGTGACATCACAGCTGTTTTTTGTTAGCTCAAACTCTATATAAGCAAATCCCTGGGCCAGTATTAAATATTGCTCTTCTTTGACTATAGACTACAAGACTGAATCTGGACCTGGGCCCAGGGGGTGCTTATTTAATGTATTCAGATAAACTTTCCTGTATAATGCTACACATTTTATGCATGATCATGGTTTGCTGTTATCCTGCTATCGTTTTCTATTAAATCTTTTTGTGCTTTGGAACCACATTATTCGCATCGGTCAATATTTATTGGTAGCGAGAAAATAAACATTACAGATGAGGGCTCATCGAGCGACTCCACATTGTTCAAGGATTCGCAAAACCTACGGATTTTGATACACCAATAAAGGGTTGGAGACGCGTCATATTCAGGTTAGAATGCAAATAGTTCTATGCCTTCGTATCATCAAGTGTTGCTAAACCGAATATCCCATTTGTATAATCTAATAGGTGCTGGTGAAGACTTAGGGACAATAAAGAAATTTATTTTTTTTTTAATGTCATTTTCTGATTTAAACTAGAGATGGTCACTGACCCCCGTGTTTTGGTTTTGGATTCGGTTTTGGATCTGGATTACCGTCGTGTTTTCGTTTTGGTTTTGGTTTTGCAAAACCGCCATTGCGTGTTTTGGTTTTGGTTTTGGTTTTGTTTGGTTTTGTTTTGCTATTTTTTTGGAAAATCCATGTTTTTGGGCCTAAATTAACCCAATTTAGTGCTCCAACTGTTTTAGAGACAAGTAATCTAATTGTTGAGGTAATAAATCATCCAAAAAAACAGTTTAATTCTTCATTGGTAGGCCTATTCTACACACAAAACAGATTGTATTCCTCTCCATCTATGCATATTGGCAATGCAGCCATCGTCTTTGAATGTATATTACACCCTACACTTATAGTTAAATATGTAAAGAAATGGAAAAAGCCAGTTTGGTTTCTGTCTCTCAAGGCCCCCCTCCACTTGTATAAAATACCAAAAAATTCAGCCATTATAGACTGTACAATATTAATTGACATGGAGAAAGCCAGTTTGGTTTCTGTCTCTCTAGGCCCCCCTTCACTTGTATAAAATACTAAAAAATTCAGCCATTATAGACTGTACAATATTAATTGACATGGAGAAAGACAGTTTGGGGTCACTCTGTCTCTCTAGGCCCCCCTCCACTTGTATAAAATACCAAAAAATTCAGCCATTATAGACTGTACAATATTAATTGACATGGAAAAAGCCAGTTTGGTTTCTGTCTCTCTAGGCCCCCCTCCACTTGTATAAAATACCCAAAAATTTAGCCATTATAGTCTGTACAATATTATGAAAAATGGACAAAGCCAGTTTAGGGTCACTCTGTCTATGACACCCTACCCTTAAGGATAAATTGCCCTAACAGCAGCCTTTCAAGATGGTATGTGCTATGGAAATGCCACAAATCCCTTTCCTCTTTGGGGGTAGATTGCACCCTACACTTACATAGAAAGTTTTAAAAAGATGTTATCGGCATCATCTTCAGCTTAATCCTCACCCTCATCAGTGTGTACGTCATCATCACAGACTATCAATTCATCGCCGCTTGAATCCGCCATTAGAGAACAGTCAGTGCTTGGATGTCTTGGATGGTGAAGGCCTTCCTTGTGGAAGATGTAGTTCATTTTTATAAACATCATTTTCTCCACATTTTTGGGAAGTAACCTTCTACGGCGATCACTGACTAAGTTCCCTGCTGTGCTGAACACTCGTTCAGAGTACACACTGGAGGGTGGGCAGCTTAGGTATTGCAAAGCAAGTTTGTACATGGGTTTCCAAATGGCCTGCTTTTCTTCCCAGTAAGGAAAGGGACTGTCTGACATTTCCATATCAACTACCTCTTGAAAGTAATCCTCCAACATCCTTTGCATGTTTATACTCATATTGGATGGAGTTATGGGCAAAGTGACACATTTTTTTGAAAAATCCTTCAAACCAGCCCAGATGTTAAATTGTTCTGGTCTGCCCCCTGTGTCTTCCCTGCTTCTTTTTTGGAAATTTAATTTTTTACGAGCAACAGCTTGAGAAAGTGAAGGAGGACACGTCGTCAAGCCGAGGCCCAGTTCAGCGGCCAACTTGCTGAGCAATAGCTCCTTGCAAAAGTTCACATCTCGCTCATTTACAAGTAAAGACTCAATGTAGGTTTTAAACCTTGGATCAAGCACAGTGGCCAAAACGTACTGATCCGAGTTCAAGATCTTAATAACTCGAGGATCATTGTGAAGCGAATTAAGTACTTGATCGACAAGGCCAACATACTTTGCTGAATTGCTTGCTTTCAGCTCCTCCTTCATTTTCTCAAGCTGCTTTTCCAATAGTCTACACTGACCTCACATGTCACAACTTCAAATGGTTTCAGCACCTTGCACAGCACTGAAAGGATTCCCCACTGTGCAAGAGTGAAATACATCCCCCCTCCTTTCCCAATGTCATGACTTGTGCAATATGCTTGGATGGCTTTGCGCTGTTCCTCCATCCTCTGAAGCATGTACAGGGTGGAATTCCACCGAGTTACCACCTCTTGCTTAAGTTGGTGGCAGGGCAAGTTAAACTGCTCTTGGAGCTGCTGTAATCTCCTACATGCTGTGGTTGAATGCCTGAAATGGGCTGAAATTTTACGGGCCACCGAAAGCATCTCCTGCACCTCACGGTTATTTCGTAGGAAGCTCTGCACCACCAAGTTGATGGTGTGAGCAAAACAGGGAATATGTTGGAAATCACCCAGCTGTAATGCTCGCACTATATTGTTGGCGTTATCTGAAATGACATACCCTGGGGAGAGTCCGAGTGGTATAAGCCATGCATCAATCACATCTCTCAGTTTGCGTAACAAATTGTCAGCCGTATGCCTGTTAGTGAAGCCGGTGATACAAAGAGTGGCCTGCCTGTGACAAATGTTACGTAGTGGTGTACATGCTGCTGCTGTTCCTGCTGGTGAAGGTGAATGACCAACCCAGTGGGCTGTCACAGTCATATAGTCTTTGGTTTGGCCACTTCCACTTGTCCACATATCTGTGGTTAAGTGAACAGTGGGCAGAATGGCATTTTTCAGCGCAATCTCTACATTTTTACACACTTTTTGGTATAGTTGTGGAATAGCTTTACGGGAGAAATGGTGTCGCGATGGAATTCTGTAACGCGGACACAAAACCTCAATTAACTGTGAAAAACCAGCTGCGTTTATTGTGGAGATTGGACGCAGATCTAACACTAACATTGCAGCCATGGCGTCTGTGATTCGCTTGGCGACTGGGTGACTGCTGTCATATTTGCTTCCCCTCGCAAATGATTGTTTCACAGTTAATTGCTGAAATGTAGGACTGCTCATTTTATTAACCTGCCTCTGGGATGATGATTCACCCCCAGCAGCAGCAACAGCAGCAGCAGGACTAACGCTTTCTTCAGAGGAATCAATAATAGTGCCGGAGTCATCCAGCCCTAAGTGGGATGCCGGGCTAACTCCGAGCGCTACTGAGGATATTGATGAGGATGGTGTGGTGGGTGTATTTTGTAGCCGTCGGTATGTCGGTGAGCGGAGGGTCTTAGCTGATGAGGGAGTGCTTGTATTCTTTTGGGAAGAACTTTCAGCTTTTCCCAACACTTTGCCATGAACTCTCGTTAAATGGCGTAACATAGACGAGGTTCCAAGATGGTTAAGGTCCCTCCCTCGACTGACTGTGGCTTCACATACACTACAAATGGCTATACAATTGTTGTCTGGATTTGAGTAGAAATAATTCCACACATAAGAAGTGGATTTTTTTGTTTTATGCCCAGGCATGACAATGGCCTTTTTCTTGTCACGTGCCAGAACTGCTGCCACTGGTGCAGGACTTACACAAACAACCTCATCCTCATCAACATCCTCATTAGCGCCCTCGTCGCCTACACAAATCTCCCCCTCATCCTCTTCTAATTCCAAAGTGGCATCCTCAATTTGGGTATCACCGGCTACACTCGGGCTATTAAGGCACACATCAGCAGAATGCTCACGATTAGACATCCCACTGTTGGATGGACTCTCCACAGGGATTGTTGTCATTTGTGAATCAGAGCAAATATTCTCCTGTAATGCCTCACTGTTATCTTGCTGCTCGGCTTTGACGCGTAACAGTACTTGTGCACCAATTGTAGGCTGGGTAACTTTTTGGGATCTGCCACTAATAGCCAAAGGTGAAGGCCTCATTCTCTCTTTGCCACTGCGTGTGTAGAATGGCATGCTTGCAATTTTTTTTTTATCGTCACTTAACTTTTGCTCAGTTACACTTCTTTTTCGCTTCAATACAGTAAAAAAATTTTTGGTTTTTATTTTTTGCACTAATTTGAAAACACTCTGTTGTTTGACATCGCCTTGGCCAGATGGCGTACTGGGAACACTAACATCAGGACTGGTGACAGAACCTGGTTGCTCATTCAGATCATATGTGGACTGCTTTGAATCCATTCTGAGCGCAAATCACTGGGGAGTGCTAAAAATTATTTAGTAGATACTGCTGACAGTTATGACTTTTGACAGCCAGAAATATTAATGCACAATTAGGGAGGACACCCCAAAAGCACTGAGGAGTGCTAAAAATTATTTAGTAGATACTGCTGACAGATATGACTTTTGACAGCCAGAAATATTTATGCACAATTATGACGGACACCCCAAAAGCGCTGGGGAGTGCCATATATGAAGAAAAAATAATAAACCTCTATCCTCCTCTCTGCACTAGCGATTTTGGTTAGAGCAATTGCAAGAACAATATTGTATTCTCTGTCCCTGCTCTAATTAGCCTATGACTACACCCTGCTCTCTCCCTCTGTCAAATGGCGATGGATTGCTGTGGAGGCGTGTATTTATAAAGTTGAAGTATCGCGAGAACCGAGCCCCGAGATCTGACGACGTCACAATGACGTTCGGCCTCGATTTGGATTCGGAATGGGCGGGAGAGTACCGAACTGCTCAGCTCGGTACTCAGATACCCAAAGTTCGGGTGGGTTCGGTTCTCGGAGAACCGGACCCGCCCATCTCTAATTTAAACTTGGTTCGTTGGCATAATGTATGTATATATTTCCCTGTATTGCCAAATGCTTAGATGGTTGTTTTGATAGATATTGCTGTTTTATTTTATGGGGATATTCATTTTTAAAACCTCTGAGAAGTTATTACCAACATTTTGGAAAATATTTTTCTCTACAGAAAACCAAGGTGTATGTGGATTGTGTGATTGTAAAAGTAGACAGACCGTTGAGGAAACAGAATATAAAAAGAGACTGTTGAGTAAACAGAGAATAGAGAGAGACTGTTGAAGAAACAGTGTATAAAGTTGACGTCAATGTTGGTATACAAGGTATATGTTGAAAACAAAGGTTTTCGTGAAAAACCCAATAGTAATCATAAGGCAAACAGATAAATAGTACCTGTAAGCTTTGCGATCAGACTGCATTGTTGCATACGCAACTGTAACTGTGACTAGTGGATTTGTCAGAGGAAATTTGCTGGAAAGAATGATATTCTTCAATATTCAGTTCTCCCAGTTCTAAAGTACTCACCAGGAACATTGCTGGAGTTATAGCTTTGTGCTGCAAAGCGTTGAGGAGTCTGCTTCCACACAGGCACTAAAACATTGATATTTCTGTTCTCCCAGTTAAGTGACTGTATTAGTGTCCCTTGCTGTGTACGCTTGGCATTGCATGAAGTGTTAAGTTGTTCCCATTTGAGAAGAAGTGAGTGGAAGCAATTTACAGAATTCGTCCACGGCCACTAAAAATCTCTAGCGGGAGTTTTGTGATGTGAAGCAATGAGGATTCCATTTCCACATGGGCACTAAACAAACGTGTGAGATGGTCGATGTAAGGGTTAAGCAAGGGGCCATAAGTACGGCGAAGTATATAATGTGTAGGAAATATGGTAAATATGCAATGGCGTACTGTGATAAGTGGTTCAAAATGACCGTTAAATGTGTGAAAACTTTTTCCTAAAGTTGGCAGTTTTTGATTCAGAGGTATTGAGTAATGTTAGAGATAAAAAAAAATGTGTAAATCACTAAAACTGCGAATAAACACACTGACTATTTAAAACTGTGGCAACAGGAAGGGAGAATGTGGAACGAGAAAGCATGCGCAGCGGAAGGTAGCATTGTAAAGCAAAGAAAAGCAAGCACAAGTGTATCCCTGCCGCCATGTGGACAGGGGGAAAAATATAGCCGATACAAAAACAAATTAGAAAAATAACAAATATAATTTATATTCTATATTGAGTATTATAAAAATGTAACTTTTCAGAGGAAGGGGAGTAACCTGTATATATTTTTCTTTTGTGTATTTTGTTTCTATTTGTGTGTTTGTGTTTTGAAAAGAAAAGGGGCAATGATTGAATCTAGCGAGACCTGTTTTAGAAATCAACAGTCTGGAGATACTGGGGATAAAGGAATACTAGCCCAACATGTAAAATCATAATAAACAAAAGTGACGTTCCCCACCTTACGTGGATAATAACTAGAGTACAGCTAGAGAAAGTCATGTATTAAAACTAGTAAAGGAAGTTTGTTGTAATCCTTGTAATGGCTTATTTTCAGAAATCATAAAGGAGAAATAAGGTTCCACATGTATGTACTACTAGTAGATAAGAGATATCCATTGTGTAGAGACAATGGTTCTAGCTACTTCACCCTGGGTGCTCTGATGTTATAGAATAACAGAATAAATTGACAAGTAGGTGAAAAAAGACTAGAGATAACATTTGCTAGAGATAGATTAACATAAGAAATATTTGCTGCTATTGAATGGATATAGTCTGGGATTTTTGTTGACTGATAAGGAACAAAAATATACAATATACATGCAATTAAACAAATAAATGAAATAAAAACTTTATCTCCTACTGGGGGATTGAATATACCTCTTCTTATCGATCTTTGGACCTAAATGAATCTTTATTATTATCAGAATTATATACTCACTGCTGTTTCCCTTTTCCATCTTGATCTGTGGAGGTTTGTGTCATTGGATGGGCTGTTCATCATACATACATCTCCTCCGAGACATTCATCGGCATCTAAGCACGTAGCTGCTATCTACAGGTCGGTCATGTGGAGCTAATTACTACAGATGGATAATTCAAGACACCTCACCACTTACCATCTGGGATCTGTACAGTGGTAATGTTTACTTAGACTTTGTCTATTTCTTCCATCCTGGAACTGTAAGCCAATTATATCTCCTGGTCCCCCATTGACTATATACCCATAGCCATAGGCTATGTTTCATTCAATGAACATAACTTATATCGCACTGTCTAATCTCTACATTAATTGTCTTTGGACATTTCAGCTCAAGATATATTCAATCACCCAGTAGGGGATAGGGTTTTTATTTCATTTTATTTTTTTAATTGCATGAATATTGTATATATTTGGTACGTAAATTAAATCTTTATTATCCATTCAGCATCGTGTTTGATCTCAATCAGTTTGAGCGCTGTCTTAGTCTTTCCAATTGTTTGTATGCATTGCATGGTAGGGCCGCACAGCCCTTGACAGTTCTGTCACTCATTGGGAATTTAAATATAATAATTGGTATTACTTATCATTTAAGGTGCCAATAGGATCAAGTGTTTGCGTTTCTAGAAGTTAAAATTAGGTCAAGCTAACATTCTTTCTTCAAGTTGCGGTGGCTCATGATAACTTATTTGGCCAAGATTTATTATTTAAAATGAAGTGTGGAATATACTGTGCTTTTGATGGTGTTTTTATGTATTCCAGGAAGACACACATTGGAGGTACAGAATATGCTTCACAAGGGTTAATTTTTCACTTTACTGTTATAGCTACAAGTCCATCACAGGTTGTAGAAATATTGTTATCAGAGATACCGGGTTCCTTATGAACTAGCAATGGACAGGATACTGAATTCAATGGGTAATGTAACTCCCTGTTAGGTTTAAAAGGAATGGGGGAGGGGTCATAGATTAAGTTAAGATTTAAGGGGATTAATGAAATAGTAGAGAGTCAATTCCCTGTAGTGCCCAATCCAGCTGTCATCTTGCTGTAAATCTTCTTTTCTGCTTTCCTGCTTTTCTGCAAACCATTTCATTATTATTATTTTTTGCAGCTTTTTTTTTCTCTTCTCCGTTCTTAAACTTCTGACTGTCAGTATCTCATTGTTTGCTTTTAAAGAGGTACAAAATACGCAGACATTGTCCCAAAGTCAACCTCAATATCTGGACACAAGCCTGGCGTGACTGTTTTCAATCTTTCCAACCAAATAAGTATGAAAAATAGTATTGCTGTGTCCTGATTTGTTTACGTCATCAGTGTTTGAAACTAAATACTTGTTCCTTCATTTGTAAATAACAGGACACTAGGTTGCAAAAGGATAGATTACAGCCATGCCAGACAAAGGTCCAATACTTGAGATATTGTCACACCCAAGGGGCTAAGACATTATGACAATGGACAGAATTAAGAGTATACACCACACTGACATTACAGTGTAGTGTCACAAGGGCAGCTGCAGATTTGTACCTCCGTACTTACTGAAGCTGCCGGGGTCCTTGATATAGTACTGGGACATGATTCAAGTTTTATACATTGCATGCAGTATCCGCCCTCCTAAGTCCTGCCTGACTTACATATGTCTCCTGCACAAGGTGTACAAAGTGTGCCAAAGGGTGGAAGTTAAGCTGACTCTGGCTGAGGGTGAATTTGGCAGGTATACAGATACGCATGATTTTGTGAAATATTCAAATCAGACCAAAAAGACCTGACATAAGTGACACCCCTTTGAAAATATAAATAAATAATATTTTACATTTGTCATAGACAGACAGATATGTACTGGATATTGTTATATACATGACAAAAGCACTATAGAAGCTGAACCTTGGCCTGCCTCACTTAACCCAAGTAGCCAAACTTGTGAGATTAAGAAAGGCATGTGAGTTGGCAGAGTTACTATGTACACTGATTTTAAGCACGTTTTAAGGTAATGCGTGACTCTGGGGCTCTATGGTATCTTAAGAACATTTATGACAGTAGCAAGATATCAGTAGCACAGTCACGACATACAAAAGAACTTTTGACAGTGATGCAAAGACTTATTGGGTAATAATAGGGTGGATGAAGCTGCCAAGTAGGCAGCAGATTTATCTATTACAACGGACAAAATAATGTTTTTTGAATTGATAAATATACAAGAATTAATTAAAATGCAAGATTTGTGTTCCCTACAGGAAAAGGCAGTCCGGAAGGCGAAGAGATGTGGTCAGGAGTCCTCTGGACTCTGGCGAGATGGACGAGGTAGGCCCGTGGCTCCCAGAGTGTATTTTCCAGGCCTAGCTGAGGCAGCACATGGTCTAACTCATCTGGGTAAAGATGGTATGTGCAAGCTGGTAAGAGCATGCTGGTGTGCACCACAGCTTTCTTCTCAAGCTAGTAGGAGATGCTGTCTTACCTGATTGAGGAAAAATGATGGAAAGACAATATCAATAGAGCAATCCCAATGAAATTTTACCAGATAAAACAAATCAACTTCATCAAATTGCCACCTTGCAGGATACTCAAGTATATATAGGTGTACTGATGTAATCTCTATCCGAGTAAATGTTCATTCAGATGTTTCTAATATTGCTTTCTCATACTCAAGTTTTTGATAGTAGATATGGTGTCCCTAGATATATAGAAAGTGATACAGGTGTTCATTTTACTGGTAATAACTTTTAGATCATGGGTATAACAAATGGGCAGTGATAGTAAGTTACATACTCTTTATTGGCCACAAGCCAGTGGGAAAATAGAGTAAACGGTTCTATCTAGAATGAATGAATAGAGCAGGGTTTCCCAAACCCAGTCCTCAGGGCTCCCCAACAGTGCAGGTTTTCCGGATCACATGTGACATAATTAGGACCACCTGTGGATCTGTTACAATGTGTCAGTCAGTAATGAATACACCTGTGCTCCAGCAAGGAGATATGGAAAACCTGCACTGTTGGGGAGCCCTGAGGACTGGGTTTGGGAAACCCTGGAATAGAGTGATAGTTGAAACTAGATTGGAGTGGCTGAAAGCTTTTGCCACTAGTCCTCCTCACTATCAGAACCACTCCAAAGCCGCCTCTTAACCTGTCCCCTTTTGAAATACGAAAGGTGCAGGCCCGGCGCTCCCATTAGGCAACCTTAGGCAGTTGCCTAGGGCGCCGGGACCTGCAGGGCACCGCTGCCGCTGACTAGATTTGAAAATCTAGTCAGCGGTGAGAAGTGGGAGAGGTGGTGCCGCTGTTTCTTCAATGTCCGCCCAGGCTGCCCGGCGCGTCGCTCCCACTGTCTGTCACACACCTGATCACTGACATCAGTGATCAGGTGACACTGGGTCACTCTTCCGCGGCGCCTGTGTAGTATATCACACTGTCTGTCAGTGACAGACAGTGTGAATAAAGTTTGCTACCCAGCGCCCCCCTCCTTTCCCAGCATGCCACGGTTGCTCCACCCCTCTCCTCTGGTGTAAAGAAGCTGAGGAGCGGTGGACAGCCATTACAGAAGAGCCTCTCTGCATCTGAACAGCCTTCAGCATCCAAAACAGTAAGTATCTTTATCTTATATTTTTTTTTGTATTATTAATTTCATTTTATAAAAAATGGGGTACCCAAAGGGGAAGTGTGGAGGCCCAAAAAATGTTGGCGGTGGGATTTTTTATTATTATGTCACACATTATGGTCTATATTTAATTTAAAAACTATGGTGGATAAAATAATTATTTTATTGCACCTCATGCTCTATATTTGACTTGCTTAAAGTCAATAATAGAGCATGACATGCCAATAAAATAATTATTTTATCCACCATAGTTTTTAAATCAAAGATAGAGCATGAAGTTGCAAATAATATTATTTTTTCTCCCACATAGCTTGAAAATTAAATATAGAGCATGAGGTGGAAAATAGTATTTTTTCAATGGTATAAAAATTACTATTTTCCACGTTATACTCTATATTTGATTTGCAAAATATGCGGTGGAAAAATTACTATTATTTTGCACTATCTTTGATTTAAACACTATGGTGGATAAAATAATTATTTTATTGGCACCTCATGCTCTATTATTGACTTGCTGCAAGTCAAATATAGAGCATGACGTGCCAATAAAATCATGGTGCTGAATAAAATCATGGTGCTGCAGGGGGGGGGGGGGCAGAGGACATGGTGCTGCAGGGGGGGGCAGAGAACATGGTGCTGCAGGGGGGGGACAGAGGACATGGTGCTGCAGGGGGGGGACAGAGGACATGGTGCTGCAGGGGGGGGACAGAGGACATGGTGCTGCAGGGGGGGAGGCAGAGGACATGGTGCTGCAGGGGGGGGGCAGAGGACATGGTGCTGCAGGGGGGAACAGAAGACATGGTGCTGCAGGGGGGGGACAGAGGACATGGTGCTGCAGGGGGGGGGACAGAGGACATGGTGATGTGGGGGGGGGAGAGAGCACATGGTCAAGCAGTGGGGTGGGGCAGTATGCTGCAGGGGAGCAGAGTGTGATGGGTCATTCTCACAAGTTTTTGTTCCCATATCTAATACTTGGATACTTCCCCTCTAGAAATCCTGTGAATGCCCCTGGACAGCAGTGGAGTCTGGACAACGTTCTCTATGAAACATCACGGCAGCCAGACCGCTGTAGGAGGGAAGGCTTATTTTTTTATTTTTTTTTCTACCGAAAGTGAAGTGTGTGAGGGTCTGGGAAGTGGGTATTTGGCGTGTCTTGCGGTATTTTGAAATTTTGCCTAGGGCGCTGAGAACCCTAGCACCGGCCCTGGAAAGGTGACAGGCAACCTCACTTGATGGCAGATTCCTGAGATGAGTTTAATTGTGAAGAGACTGTTCAAAATCTTATAAAGAGAAGCAAATAGTGAGACAGCAACAAAGGACGTACGAAACACTGTCTCCTGATATGTTACACTAACTGTCATGATGTTTGACTGGGAGAATATGTTATGCACTGTAATTTCCTATGCTCAAGTTGTTTAACAGACAGGAGAGAAGACTCGTACCAAGTGTGGACATCCAGCACCACAACTCTGGAAGTAGCAGAAAGAGACACTTGAATCCATTCCACCCACTGCAGACTATTCAACAACCCAGAGAAGATTCAAATGAAAGCCGAGGATGACACTCATGAATCTTTGCTCGGAGACATAAAATCGCAGTTATTAACACCTGAGCCAAGGACTTTGAAAAGACTGCTAGCCCATCATGGAGCAACGTTTTTTCTGTTTATCCCTTTTCCAGTGTTTCTATCATCCTTATTCTTTTTCCAGGACATTCAATTCTTTCAAAGGTGATCAGGTGATGGAGATTGGTTCAGGTAGTGATGATGAGGATGTGGGGATGAAGGAGAAATTATTAACACAATTGGTCCAGTCAATTACACTATTCAATTCGGTGATAAAGTAAAGGTCTGCTAACCTTGGAGCTTGGAGACAGTGTGAGGGGCTACTGACTGAGAAATATTGTGTCTGTGAGTACTGTGACCCCATAGTTATAGAGAGGTGCATCCAGTGATTCCAGTCCAGTAATAATTTGGACTTTTACGGGCCTCCATGAGAATGATTATCATTCTTTGGTGGGTAATGTTTTAGACCAAACTGAATGCTGGGTGTGCTCTCATATACCTCAGAGACCAAATTATGTAGGACTAGTTCTCTTTCCACTAAATATTTCTGAGATACTCAAATTATGTGATGAGAGGCTATTAGAGGAAAGGTGTCACGGGCACTAGGAGTCTTTACCCAGGGATCACCAGGTGATAAGCTTACCAGAGCAGTATAGGTGGTAATATGGTACTCTGGTAGCGGGATGATCACGGAACAGGAGACAGCAGATGATAGAGATGCTCGGGAAAGTCTATGACTAGCAGCACTGGTAATATATATGTAGTAATACACGAGGAACTGAATGGACAAAGGACACGTGAGGGTAGTCAGTGGTCTGCGGTAGCAAGTTGTACCACTGCTATAGTGAGGAGGAATGTCCAACAGAAACGAGGAGGTGAGGAGAGTCAGCGGTCTGCATTTAGCAAGTTGTACCGCTGTCTGGGTGAAGGAATGGGATCCAGGTGAAGGTATCCGGGAAGTCAGTGGTCTGCGTTAGCAAGTTGTACCACTGCTATGTGAGAGGACACTGGAACAGGTGACACTGGAAACAGGAATCAGTGGTCTGCCTCTAGCAAGTTGTACCACTGAATATATATGTGAGGAGGAGCAGAGACTGCAATACAGATGATACACGGGCACCTTGAACTTGATCCACAATGACATGCACAATATAGTAATGACTGAACAGCACTGCAATAATACAAAGTCATAGAAACTATCCGGGCAAATGATAACACAGTCAATGATGGCAAAAGTCTCAGCGGATAGTAAGCTCCAGAGGAGAACAACTCAGTCCAGCAAGATATGCAATACACCAGCACAGTCAATGAGAAGTATGCATACCGTGGTTCAGGAGCAGGCTGTCAGACAGGAGTGCAGAGATACCTGAACGGCTGGAGGCCGGCAGGATGCGAAGTCCCTGGAGGGTGAAGCGGTAATCAAGTAGGTGCAGCGCACAGGTAGGTAGACCAGCAGGGGAACAAATACTCAGGAAGCAGTAGTATGTAGAACTGGGCTCCTGGAGGACCCTGAAGAGTAGCGATGGTCTAGACGAGATGAAAGCAGTGAGGCGCAGATCCGATGCAGACTGGCGAGTAGAGACCAGCAGGAACACTGAGAAGCACGGAGAGCGGATCAGCTGCTGCAGACACGAGTAGAACTGAGGAGTAGCAGCCAGCAGGACTCTGCAGGTACACGAAGGTAGCGGATAGCAACCAGCGGGTGCAGCCACGATAAAACACGGGAGAGTAGAGCTGAGCTGGAACTGTTGAGCACGGAGAGCAGCGGGTAGGAATAGTTGTAGCAGTCTCGAGGAAACACGGGAGAGTTTAGATGAGCTGAAGACTGTAGCGCACGGAGGCAGCAGATAGGAATCAGCCAAACAGTCACGATGAAACACAGGAGAGTTGAAGTAGTCTGAGGACTGTAGTGCACGGAGGCAGCGGATAGGAATCAGCTAACAGTCACGATGAAACACAGGTGAGTTGAAGTGGTCTGAAGACTGTAGTGCACGGAGGCAGCGGATAGGAATCAGCTAACAGTCACGATGAAACACAGGTGAGTTGAAGTGGTCTGAAGACTGTAGTGCACGGAGGCAGCGGATAGGAATCAGCTAACAGTCACGATGAAACACAGGAGCGTTGAAGTGGTCTGGAAACCACAGGAGTAGAAGTGGTCTGGAAACCACAGGAGTAGAAGTGGTCTGGAAACCACAGGAATCAGCAGCGCTGAATACACGAGGAAACACAGGAACACCTTCAGAGGCTCATGGGGAATGAGACTCCAAGATCAGGCAATGAGGTGTGGACAGCAGGTGCTTTAAATAGGGAGTGTTGCCTGATTAGCCAATTAAGTTAAAGGAACAGGTACTGAAGGTTTTGAAAGGGCTGCGCATGCGCAGACCCTCAGGATGGTGGACGGCCACGGTTCCTAAACACACAGGAAGAAGCACTCACAGTCTGGTGAGTGACAAAAGGTATAATACAACTAGGTCCCTTAGTTTGAAGTTTCCTAATACTTGGTAGACCGATCACTGTTTCACATACAACTAAACTTGAGTATTAGGAGGCTGAACAGGACCAACATAAAATAGCCCGCTCCACAAGTGTTGATGAAAAACCCATCGATATTATTGGTATTGCTATGGTTTACTGAAGTAAAATTACAAGCATTTCATAAGTGTCAAAGGCTTTTATTGACAATTACATTAAGTTTATGCAAAGAGTCAATATTTGCAGTGTTGACCCTTCTTTTTGAAGACCTCTGCAATTCGCCCTTTCATGCTGTCAATCAACTTCTGGGCCACATACTGACTGATGGCGGACCATTCTTGCCTAATCAATGCTTGGAGTTTGACAGAATTTGTGGGTTGTTGTTTGTCCACTCGCCTCTTGGGGATTGATCACAAGTTCTCAATGGGATTATGATCTGGGGAGTTTACTGGTCATGGACCTAGAATTTCGATGTTTTGATCCCCGAGCCACTTAGTTATCACTTTTGTCTTATGCCAAGGTGCTCCATCATGCTGGAAAAGGCATTGTTCGTCACCAAACTGTTCTTGGATTGTTGGGAGAAGTTGGTCTTAGACAATGTTTTGGTACCATTCTTGATTCATGGCTGTGTTCTTATGCAAAATTGTTCCCATGCTGTGGCTCTCAAAATATGTACTAGGTGTGAGGTCAGAAACCGTAACTTGATTAAAAGCATGATAAGGCTGGTAAGGCAGAAGGAAGGTTACTGTCCCACTGTCATTCTTATTATAACAGCTGGCACAGAGAGATCCTGCTCTGCAACATTCACCATACAAAACCAAGATAGTGTCCTCCACATAATCTGTGCTTTAATTTGTCAAACACAGTAACAGTCTGACTCTACACTCTGTCTGCACAATATTAGTGTGACAGTCATTATGCACTATGCCATGTTGGAGCTTCTGCCTGTCCACCACTAATTAGCACTTTAACTTGTGCTTTAAGGGCCTCCCTATGTTTCCAGTGGTGCCTCGCTCCAGCCATACAGAGCTCAAACCTCACCACACTCAAGAGACCAGATCCCCTGCATAGAAAGCAGTTACCTACTCTTATTCTCACATCATTAAAGAGCTACAAAGAAGGTGGGGAGAAAAATCGGTATGTCATATCGACACATACTGCCCCTTTTCGAGCAATGTGTTTGTCCCAATGCAAATTTTATTTTTCTTATTGTTTATGGACTTGACAAATATTTTGGAATTATACTTGCTATTTGTAGCTATCTGTTTTTCATCTTCAATAAATGGTCACATTATTTCCTTTTTACATATTTTTTTACATTCCTTGTATTGTATAGTTTTGGCATGCAGATAACAGTTAGAGATGGGTTGCACTTTACATCTGCTTTGTGCTCTAGCTCCCACAAAATGATCTTGTTTTGAATGCAAACAGCAAAAAAATTGTGAAGGCAGCAGGAAATTACAAGGTAGTACTGCGGAGTATAATCACACTAAGAGCGATGTATCAAAGATCTACTATTAATTCAGTTGCTAGAGTTAATCTGTTATTACTGCTGCCATTTCAATTGCTCTTTTTGGTGATCTCTGCAGCCTTTTTGATTGTAGCAGCTGCCACCACATCTTCTATGGACATAGGAAACAAGTATCATGGCCCTGTTTTCAGCAGTGAACCTAATGTTAAAGAAAAATAACTGCCAAACAGAAACCCCAAGCTGACAAATACCTGCAAAAGTACCCATGCAGCATGAAAATGAAAGCTTTGTTAAGAACCAGAAGAGGAAGGATGTTCAGTTCACATAATTGGTTAAGGATAGTGATAGTATCCAGCAGCTGTGAGCTTCCGCTGCAATATCAGTTACAAATTACAGGAGGTAGTGCACCATAAACACTTACAACTGCATAATTTTTCAATTACTGCAATCAGTAATTTGCTAAAGATTACGTTAATTAGAACTAAGAGACATTACAAGTATGCAGCCTTTATAAGACCCTCACTTACCAAAGTTTTCGTTAGCAAAGTTGAAATTTCACTGGTTTTCTGTTGGTACTGTTTTTGTTTGTCTGTTTATCAACTTTTACTTTGTGCCTTATGATTCTACATTCTCAAACCCATCAAGTTTGGCTTCATCTCTGATGATTCTAAATTATCCAACCCATCTTCAACTTTATCCCTCACAACCTGTCTTTTCAGGACTAAGCTGCTAGGCCGGACACAATGTGTATCTGATAGCTGCTCAAGCCAAGTGCTTCTCTCCTGGGAGCCACCAGTACTGTGACAGTAACTGTTGTAAGATTTCTGCATTGACTACTTCATGTTTATTGTCTCCTCCTTTTACGGTCTCTTCTCATTTCAACCATATGACACAGCATAATACTTACAGTGGCTCACACACTTTCTCCACCACTAGCTACAATTGCTAATCTGCTTCACTATCAAGTGTTCTCTTAGATTGTAAGCTCACTTGGATAGTGCCATTTACCTTCTGTTTTGTGTAATTATATGTCATTTTGTTGCATCATGATCCCCCTCAACACTTAATATTTTGATGCTTTATAAATAAAGGATACTACTATTATTATTATTATTATTACATTTTCAGTCCCTTCCAGATTTAACTTTTGAAATGCTCTTCTTTTTCTTTATTAGATAAGAAAGTACTGGAAGCTCCAGTATTTTTATATAAACACTTCTTCAGGCTTTTATACATAGAAATGTCGTCATCACTTCCAACAGAATTTATTTAAAAATATTTTTTTAAATATTCCCACTTAGTGCTTTTATTTAAAAATGCACCTTCCCAATCTAAATTGAAACTCAAGTCAAACATTATCATGTTGTGATCACTACTGCTTAAATAACCAATCATCTTTATAGCTAAGAAGACACAAGTTAGATCTATCGATTCATGTGTACAAATATGGTGTGATGCATATCAACGGAATGTGGTTAACCAAATGAATTAGGGGAAAGTCACTGATATAGTATGTACTCACAATAAAGGTGATTGCCTTAAAAAGCTATTATTAAGAAAATGAAATTAATAAACTACTTGTGGAGATAAAATCAAATCTACAGGTCACTTCAAAGGAGATCATAATAGGTAATGCTAAACCATGGAAGTCAAATATAAACATATAATAAATCTTTAATAACTATTTAAGGTAGCGGTACCAGTAATAAAGGTTTCGCAACTTGCATAAATAGCACACCTCTGTACATAAAATTCTCTATTTGTACAAAAAAAAGATTGTACAAAAAGTATGTCATGCTGATGATGCATATATGACAAAATATTTTGAGAAGTTAAAATTTCTTGTACAAAAAAGTAAGTAAAAATAAGAAAAAACAAAGTTTGTTAGCCAAATACCTGCCACGGTCCTATTGGTACTGTTCCACCATGAGAGGTTAACATTAAAAAAATGAGCATATAAATTGCAATTGCAAGTTTAACCATATATGTTCTATGGTCTCCATAAATAAAGTATCCTTGGTACTTGAGCAGAAGAATTCAATCACTTTAAATACTGTTTGTTAATTCCCACAAAGAGTCATTTTTGAATGCTGTGGGACACCAAATTCAATGAAAGTAATGGACACAAGTCAGTGCTGTGCTTTCCTCAGTAAATTATCTCTTTATGCTGTGTTTGAACAATTCAGATTACAAGGGGTAGACTGAAATCTAACCTTCAAGTCTGGGTAAAGTACATAGTTGTTTTAGACTACTAATGTCAGCATATGAGATGGAACAAATGGGGAAAACATATTGTTTCAGCAAATGGCTGAATTTCCAGATCATAACAATGCTTATACAAGAAAAAATTCTAAACCATTGCACATAAAATATTCAGAAATTATCATATAATTGATAAGTAATAATATCCAGTCCATTTGGTTATACATTTGGTTATACAAGTCAAACTTTCGTGAAGACAGCATTATAAAACACCTATGTCACCTAGACCCCTAACGTGGCAGTGTAACTTTTGCCCTCTTTCTGTCAGGGTGACAGTAAATGGTAATGCTCAATGGAACAGTAATCAGAGGTACATATAGAATGTTAAAGCTAAAAGCTAAAAATGTATACATGTGGGTCCAAAAAATGTAAAAAGTACCTTTATGAAAATGCTTAATGGATGGGCTATATTTCTAAAATCAAAGGATAGAGAATGATATTCCAAGAAGGTATCCAGACTCCAGACAGAGACTTTTGAGGGCTTGTGTATGAAGATTATAAAAAAAGAGAGGAAGCTAATTGTTTTTATAATCTTGATACGCTAGCCCCAAGTATCTCATGAAATACTGTTCCAAATTGAGGT
The DNA here is from genome assembly GCF_038048845.1 of Mixophyes fleayi. Classification (NCBI taxonomy): domain Eukaryota; kingdom Metazoa; phylum Chordata; class Amphibia; order Anura; family Limnodynastidae; genus Mixophyes; species Mixophyes fleayi. The sequence continues at coordinate 63,677,860 of NC_134408.1, forward strand.
AAGAGCTGCCCATCATCCAATCCATTTCACAAATTCAACACACAAATCTGTGAATTAGCAGCTCCACCATTTTGTGAGTGACAGCAATCTCACTCCATGATAGTGCTGAATCTGCAGCTAACCACAGGATGTGATGGCATACCATGTCTGTATTGCGCAAGGAACACGTCCATTAAGGTTTCTGCCTTAATCGTTGTAATTTCATTGTTTTTTGCAGTTTGAGTGGAAGAGTTTCAATCGTTTTCTTACATCATAGATTGTGTATAAGCAAACTTAATTGGACATGTGAAACCGTAAAGTTTTTTGTCTATGGAATATATATATATATAAATATATATATATATATACTGTATATATGTATATATATATATATATATATATATATATATATATATATATATATATATATTGTGGCAAGAGCCCGCTACTGCAGAAGCACACGCAAACAACTTCTTCCTTTTTATGGTGCTTTATTGTCAGGATGGTAAATGTTTTGACACCGTATACTTGCACAGCAATCATGGAGACCCTAAACGCTAGCTATACATAGACCAGCTATCTCAGGACCAGCCAGCTTTCCCAGCATTGGTCTCAGTGAACAAATGGCACAAACAAGCTTTTATACATGATACCCCCCCCAGCCTTAGCTTGATGGACAGGTGACACACCCACCTTCTCTTTAAAAGAAAAGGCCCATCCATGGCTCTGTTTCAACTAACAGACACACCCTGTCTGTTTGCTGAGAGGAAGCAGCTTTTAAATCATGTAAGTTAACCAACTTTAAACTACACATAAGTCTTTACTTGGTTTAACCTGAATCTAGGTGCATAACTGTGCCAATGTCTTACTCTGCTTGTATAATTTTTTTGCATATTGTCAGATAAATGCCTCCCTTTGTCACATATCCCTCCCCCTAGCGTCTCCAAGTAGGGGGACGCGGACTTCTCGAGGAGCGCATATTTTCGTGACAATGCATCTGCATTCTTGTGCAGAATCCCAGGTCTAATTTCTACTGAGAACTTGAAAGGTTGCAGTGCCAAGAACCAGCGGGTTACCTTGGCATTTACCTCCCGATTGCTCTGCATCCATCTCAATGGTGCATGGTCTGTTATTAAGGTGAACTCTCTGCCTAGGAGATAATAGCGCAGAGCTTCTGTAGCCCATTTTATGGCGAGACATTCTTTCTCCACAGTGGCATATTTTTGTTCCCTTGGAAGCAATTTACGACTTAGGTACAGGACAGGATTTTCTACTCCATTCTTCTCCTGTGACAAGACTGCACCTAAGCCAACACCAGAAACATCAGTTTGGAGGAAGAACCTCTGGGTAAAATCCGGTGCTTGTAGCACTGGGGAGGAACAAAGAGCTAACCGAAGATCAGACCAGGCGGTTTCTGCAGAATCAGACCAAGTTAATCTATCTGGACAACTTTTTTTTAACATGTCCGTAAGTGGAGCAGCTCTAGTGGCGAAGTGGCTTACAAACCGCCTGTAGTAACCTACTAAGCCTAAAAAGGTTCTTAACTGTGCCTTTTTTTCAGGTCTTGCCCAATTTTTGACTGCCTCCACTTTGTCTAGTTGGCGTTTTACACGCCCTCGACCAACAACGTACCCCAAATATTTGGCTTCTTTCATGGCTATGGCACATATATCTGGGTTAGCTGTTAACCCTGCTGACCTTAATGGAGCTAAGAACGCCTCAAGTTTGGCTAAATGTGATCCCCAGTCTGGGGTATAAATCACTATATCGCCCAAGTAAGCGGCTGCATAAGCTGTGTGAGGTTGTAGCAATTTATTCATGGCCCTTTGGAAGGTGGCAGGTGCCCCATGCAACCCAAAGGGTAGGACTTTATATTGATATAGAGCATCAGGGGTGGAAAATGCAGTCTTTGGCTTGGCCGTGGAAGTCAGGGGAACTTGCCAATAACCCTTTGTTAGATCAAGGTTGTTAAATAATTGCTACCAGCAAGATTTTCCACTAGTTCATCCACACGTGGCATCGGATAGGCATCAAACTGCGACATACTGTTTAGGCGCCTAAAGTCATTGCAGAACCTAATTGTCCCATTGGGTTTCGGGACCAGCACAATGGGACTATTCCACTCACCAGTGGACTCTTCAATCACATCTAACTGGAGCATCTTCTCAACCTCCTTTCTCACGTCCACCCGTCTGGCTTCTGGAATACGATATGGCTTCTGCTTTACAATGACTCCTGGCGCAGTGACAATGTCGTGTTCGATTAAGGTAGTGCACCCAGGAATGGAAGAGAAGACATCCCTGTTCCGGCGAATCATTTCTTCAGTCTGTTGTCTCTGCTGAATGGACAAAGCTGGCTCTATGGGCACTTCAGACTTTTCAATGGCAGTACTCACTAACTGAGGAGAGGTTTTCTCATCATGCCAAGGTTTAAGGAGGTTAACATGATATATTTGCTCCTCCCTTCTCCTACCTAACTGGCGGACTCTGTAATTGACAGGACCAACAGCCTCTAGAACTTTATATGGACCATGGACCCTGCCAATGGGCAAAAAGTTTGCTTTCCTGGGTGGGAATCAGGACTAGGACCTTGTCCCCAGGCTTGAAATATCGAACAACAGCACTTTTGTCATAACTTTTTCTCTGTCGTTCCTGAGCCTCTTTTACATGTTGCTGCACAATGGGCCCTATCTTTTCTAGCCTCTCATACATTTGGGACACAAATTGGACCAGATTTGGCTCCCTGGGGCCTTGCTGCTCCCACCCTTCTTTTAACATATCAAAGATACCACTGGGCTGTCTCCCAAATAATAACTCAAAGGGACTAAACCCTGTTGAAGCTTGAGGTACCTCACGGATGGCAAACATCAAATAGGGAATAAGAGTGTCCCAATCTTTTTTTTCTTGAGCCACTGCTTTCCTGAGCATGTGCTTTAATGTGCGGTTAAAGCTTTCCAGCAAGCCATCTGTTTGTGGATGGTATGCAGAGGTGTGAAGCGCCGTAACCCCTAGCAACTGGCACATGTCCTTCATCAGTTTAGACATGAATGGAGTACCCTGATCTGTGGGAATTTCTTTGGGAATTCCCAAGTGTGTAAACATCAATACAAGTTCCTTAGCTATGGTGCTGGACTTTATGTTTCGCAGGGGAATTGCCTCTGGATACCTGGTTGCATAGTCAAGCACCACTAGTATATATTGGTGCCCACGTGCGGATTTTTCCAGTGGCCCCACAAGGTCCATAGCTATCTGTTCAAAGGGAACTTGTACTATTGGTATTGGAATCAGAGGTGCCCTGTACATGGGTTTGGGACAGGTTCTCTGACAAATGGGACAGGGGACAAATGGGAACTCCTGCTGTGACTCCCAGGATGGCATTCCAGTTTGGCGGTTCCCACAGATCTATGCCCAGATGTTGTGGATTCTTAGGCGGTTCCTTTAAGACCGGGTTTCCGACCGTTGCATCAATTGCCGGCATGTCCGGCCGGATCTGCTCACCAAGGACATTATTAAACAGTGGGAAGTCTGGCCCCAAAATGAGTGGCTATGGAAGTTTAGGTGCTATGGCAGCAACCACTATAACAGTTTTGTCTTTGAGTGTGACTGGTAGTATTGTTCTTTCATACTCTGTCGTGCCATGTACGCAAAGAACCTTTACCTTCGGCAACCGAGAAGTTATGGTTTTGGGTAAGGCAGAGCTGGAAACCAATGGGAGTTCAGTCCCCGAGTCAACCAAGGCCAGAACAAGGTTTTGGTTGATTAGCACAGTCACACGGAACAAACAAGGACTTTCTGATGTGGGACTCATGGTAAAACAGCTTGGAAAAGCAGGCCCAATATGTGCCACGGAACAGTCCATGGGTTCCGGTAGTTTAGGACACTCTGCTTTAAAGTGGCCTGGCTCACCACATTCAAAACACTTCAGATTAGACAACTTTGCACCTGGCCCTCTGTCCGTAGCAGTTTTTCCATTGGGCCCTGTAGCAAGTATTGTCAAACCTGGCTTTTGGTGTGGCAGCGGCTTTGGCACAAATGCAGGTTCTTTAGTCATTTGCTGTAGCGCACAAAACCTTTCTACCACGGTGGCAAGCTCTTCATAAGTTTGTGGGTCTGATTGCAGAACCCACCTTTGCAAATCGTGGTTCAACCCCCGGATGCAGTGATCTATCGCCAGAACTTCAATAATCCGAGAACGTGAATTCTCCTCAGGCTGCAGCCATTTCTTTAAGATTTTAGAAAGCTCAGCCACTTGCGCTCTGACTGGTTTTTCTTTATCATAGCGCCATTGGTGATAGCGCTGGGCTCGGCCTGGCCCGGAAACTCCAATGCGAGCCAATTTCTCAGACTTTAGGCACAGATAGTCAGAGGCCCGTTCCTCATCTAGATCCATATAAGCTCGCTAAACTTCACCAGTCAGATATGGCGCCAGCCTCTCAGCCTAATCTTTAGGAGGCCATTTTGCCCTTTTTGCAAGTCTCTAAAAGGACACCAGATATGTTTTTATGACATCACCTGGCGACATTTTCTGGAGAACAGGACCAAGTGGTTAATTTCTGTCATGCCTCATCTGGCTTAACTCTTCCCTTAAGAGCCTTGTGTTTTCCACCTGTGCCTCGGCAACTCGTAGCATCTGAGCTTGCTGTTCTTGCTGCGCAGCGGCCACATTCACGAGGGTTCTCAGTACTTCCTCCATGTTGATGTCTGCGTGGGTTGGGTAGCGGAAACTTGCCTCCCGGAGCATCCCACTTCTGACACCACTTGTGGCAAGAGCCCGCTACTGCAGAAGCACACGCGAACAACTTCTTCCTTTTATGGTGCTTTATTGTCAGGATGGTAAATGTTTTGACACGGTATACTTGCACAGCAATCATGGAGACCCTAAACTCTAGCTATACATAGACCAGCTCTCTCTCAGGACCAGCCAGCTTTCCCAGCATTGGTCTCAGTGAACAAATAGCACAAACAAGCTTTTATACATGATACTCCTCCCCCAGCCTTAGCTTGACGGACAGGTGACACACCCACTTTCTCTTTACGAGAAAACTCCCATCACTGGCTCTGTTTCAACTAACAGACACACCCTGTCTGTTTGCTGAGAGGAAGCAGCTTTTAAATCATATAAGTTAACCAACTTTAAACTACACATAAGTCTTTACTTGGTTTAACCTGAATCTAGGTGCATAACTGCGCCAATGTCTTACTCTGCTTGTATGTTTTCTTTGCATATTGTCAGATAAATGCCTCCCTTTGTCACTATATATATATATATATATATATATATATATATATACACACATCTGTCTATCTATCTATCTATCTATCTATCTATCTATCTTTGGATGTAAGAAACGTAGACATTTATTAAAACTAGTACAATGTGTATGAACTATATTCTCCTAATTCCTCACTGTACCCAACACATTCATTGCCTCAAGCGTATCTTATTATCAGAATTATATGCAAAGGTTTTTTTATCTGTCTGAATTCATTTTTTTTAATTTATTTTATTAAACATTAGCAAGAATGTGAAACTGCTGTGTTTCAATGTTACTTATTATGTTTCAATGATTACAAATTATTTCACTTTCCCTTTCTATACAGATACATACTTATCAGCTAAAGTCCCCTCATCATTCTATAATATCTGAGTTCCTATGATTTAATTTCTAGTCATTATATCCTCATTATCCTCTATGTTGGCATTACAGTGTTCCACAAGGATTTTTTGCTACAGTCAGTCCAACAGCCAATAATATTTTACAATACCTATGTCACATACAGCAAGTACAAAGCAAGGTTTAGTCCAGCAGTCTGTCCTGCACTCGTAAAATTACTTGCCCAGATATTCCCAAAACTACCAGCAACTGGATGCCTAAGCCTTTAACCAGTTTATAGGTACAGAATCGGCTTGCATCTCACCAGTGCCGTAACGAGGGTGGTGCGTTTGGTGCCGTCGCCCAGGGTGCAAGGCCAAGGGGACGCAGCAGCCGGCCACTACCTGCCTCCATACCTGCCTCCAAGAGAGAGACATTCACATTCATTTACAAGACTTTGAATCTTTAACCCTTAAGTCCCGCAGTGGAACACATGTGCTTCCACTGACAGGAAGTTCGGCATTTGGAACGCAAATGCCGAACTTCCTGTCAGTGGAACGCACATGCGTTCCACTGCGGGACTTAAAGGTTGAAGATTCAAAGCCTTGTAAGTGAAAAAAAATCTCTCTCTCTCTTTTTGAAATATACCACTGTATGTGAATATAACAATTCTTTCACTAAAGTGCTAGCCACACCCACTTGTCAAATGCCACTCCCACTAAAATGGGGGCACCAGTGCCCTGTCTCACCCATGGCACCAAAATTTCTAGTTACGGCACTGCATCTTACCATTAATCTCTAGATATGCTGGAGTCATTAAGGGCTTGTTGGTCCTGATAAATCTTAGAAGTGCAATTGTTGGGGTCAAACAGTTCTACCAGCACTTTGTAACAATGATGCAGTGACAGGAGAGGTGAGGGAAAGCGCTTCAAAAAGAAACCATTCACAGAAACCAAACTAATAATATTGTATTGATTATGTTTTTATTTAAATACGGCATATTACCATGCTTTGTTTAATTAAAAAATAACACAGGGCTCACGTTCCTCATTGTTAAAAATGTGATAATCAGGGAGCAGGAAATCAAGGAAACAGTTAGGATGATGTGGGAGCCGAGTGAGCAGGATTTTTAGGGAACAGAATAGGGTCAAGCAAGGATCATGGAACCCATTTTGTAGGAGATCCACAAGACAAAGCAGAGGTCAGTGGATGCAGATATCAGGGAGCAGAAGATCCAGAAGATGAAGAACATATCAGAGTAATAGGGAGTAACGCCATGGAGAAAATCAAAGCTCAATGGATGCAAGGATCATGGAATTGGCATCTGGTCAGGGTAAGGGTCAGGAGAACCTCGAGTCAGGCTATAAAATGAGCAGAGAAAGGGGTACAAGTATGTATGGAGGCACTGGAGATGTGTTTTTTGGAGGCAGAGCCAGGAAATGCAGGGAATAGAGGACTCAGGACCCAAGATAACTAGAGAGCAGAGCAAAGTTCAAGGAATGCGGGGGACCCACAGGATATTAAGGGGTAGACAGAGTGATTCAAAGGTAGAACATGGTGCGGAAGCAAAGATTTAAAATGTCACTCTCCACCATGCTACACTGACATCTTGTCATTGTGCTGCACTTAACGTCATTAATTTTCTATTGTCTGTGACGGCTAGTAGCAGCCTTCAATGATTTTCTTGTGACCCACAACGATAGTAATCAGGTGCTGGGAATTGATAAATTAATAAATTTAATTGTTATTAATTAACACAATCTAAACATACACAAAAATATAATTACATTTTCTTATCTGTATCTTCAGTTAATATATGAGTATAATGTATTATATTATAATAAAATACTTTGAGGAAGAGAAGTAGTTTCTCCTTTATGGATTATTGAGTAATAATCCAAAACATTTTAACAAATATATATAACAAAACAAGAGAAGCGCATATACTGTACCCAAATCTCTTAGAAAAGCCAACGAAATAATTATGGTCAATCTGATTTAAATCTAAAAATATAATTATTAACACATAAAATCATACATAAAAAACAAACAATAAACCAATCTACCTTGTACAAAATAAATAGTCATCTAATAAGGTTCAGCTGAGTGTATTAAATGAAAATCCGATGGTGCACACAAGTCCTTCATATGATATGCAATGAATCTGGCATTGTCACAAATAGGCACTTCTAGCCACTCCCTGATTTGATATCTTATTATATAATCACACAGTCAAACCAGTCACAACCGGCACCCTGCGCACTTGTGACTTTGAAATGTTTACTGTATGGGGTTACACACGATTCCAGCACTCAATCTTACTCTCAACTATTACACAGGTTACACATTTGCTGAATCGCCCCCAAATAGAACTCACACAACCACACCCACTTCGGTTTTGCCACCACCTATTAAATAAGGGCAATAAGACCTCAATATACTGTCTCACACTGGCACACAATGAGCACTCCTTGTTACACACAGTATAGCAAGGCACACACCAGCAATTAAAGGGTTAGCACTTAGCACCTCAAGGCTCTATGACACAAATGTACATGCAGGCACACACTCGGCTTTGCATACAGATGTATTCACAATTCACACCTCCGCGATTAAAGGGTTAGCACAGTCTACCAACCTATCACTTCTCTAAACAGGCAGTGAATTCATTTAGAGCTATAAGGACTTCACTATTAAATTTTTAGATTTAATTTTCAAAAAGTACAATGCTCACTGGTTATTAAACATTTAATAAACAACTGACATACATACACAAGCAAAACAGTTTTTAAAATAAAGAGAAGAAATTCAGAGTGTAACTTACAGACAGGGGTATATTCTGGGCCAAGGAAATTGGCTTGAAAATGGACAGCTTATCAATGTTGATTTTCCAAAAGACTGACAGTTTGTCCCTCCACAACACATGTTTTTAAGCAAATTCAAATGGGAATGCATTCACAGGAGCAGTGTAGATGCTAATATGGGGGCGGAAATGTCCCTTGGGTTTGTTCAAAACTATTCTTAAGTTTTGCCCTGACTTAACTTTCCTCAGATATATCCCAGAAACATAACTCCCCATCAATAAAACCGGTCATAATCTCCCGCACATTTAAATACCAAATATGATGAAATTACAAAACAATATGACATACCTTTCCCAAAGACAGGGCAGCACGGTGGCTAAGTGGTTAGCACTTTTGCCTCACAGCACTGGGGTCATGAGTTCAATTCACGACCATGGCCTTATCTGTGTGGAGTTTGTATGTTTTCCCAGTGTTTGCATGGGTTTCCTCCGGGTGCTCCGGTTTCCAACCACACTTCAAAAACATTCTGTCTGTGTGTGTGTGTGTTAGGGAACTTAGATCGTAAGTCCCAATGGGGCAGGGACTGATGTGAGTGAGTTCTCTGTACAGCGCTGTGGAATTAGTGGCGCAATATAAATAAATAGTGATAGTGATGATGATGATGATGACATGTGACTACAGTTGTTCCCTGGTACCACTAGTACCTGTAATTCACAGCCCTGTTGTGGTTTCTGCTTTTCAGTATGGAGTACCATACGATTTCCCAAAATATGAAATATGAAATATGAAGGCATTTTCTTTGAAGTTCATATTTCTATATACCTGCATAGAGAACCTCCATGTGTTGCCTTTGTCTACATAAGATACAGCAAGTCAGCACATGGTCTCCTTGTATAAGACCACAAACTGTGAACAACTCCCTCCCATCAGTCCAAAGTCTCGTTAGGTTTCAAAAAGCTCTCCTATGTCAGGATGCAGTTCACCCCAGGGGCCTTTGAAGCAGTTCAGCTTTCCCTGAAAGTGTTACTGTTATCTTTTAATATAGCGGTTGGCAGAAGCAACAGGTAAACACACACCAGACCCTCTGACTTTACATTTTACACCTTAGTAACTTAATTTATCAATGGATTCATTTGATATAACATATTTACACTGCAGTTATGATTAGGCCTTATTCCCCACAATTATGTTATTGGTTGATAGTTATAACTGTAATTTCTCGTTGTTCACTACAGACATGCTTTAAAATTTCAGCATAAATAGAAGGGCAGTCAATTTTGGACTGCAATTAAAGCTCTCCACCCCTGTTGATGTAATGGGGACTATTGCTATGTCCCTCATTGCAGCGGGGTATGTTAAATATATCCAACTATTGTAGCAGGATCACTCAGCAAACTTCACAGTAAGCAGAGAATTAAAGCTGCAGCCATCAGCTCTCCATTTCGGTCTCTCTTCCAGTGGCAGATCTCATAGGTGTTACAGCTTCCACTCTGCTTGGCAGCTCTGTGAAGACCCTTAGCAGCCAGACCCGGTCTATAATGAAAGGCTTATCTTGATAGTAGAACACTGCAATTGGTTTTTGATTAAATGTCAACTTAAATTCCTATTTTGATTATGTGTATATATATAGTAGAGATGAGAAGTTTGGATTCTGAGAAATCCGACAGATCCAAGATTTGGGGCTCAGAGTGAAACCGAGTCATAACTCGGTTCCTCGTGCCAAAATCGGATGTGAAAACAAGGCAAAATGTAATCTCTGGGAAAATATGGAACCAAAATGCTTGTTATACAGGAACTGGTTTACTGCACTTCCGGTTAAAACATTCCAAGCTGAAACGCATACCGCCGGAGTGTGCATTTGATAGTGGACATGCATTATTGCACCTCCTTGGTACATGTCTTAGGTACTCATGGGGAACACACACCTATTACGCAGGTGTCCCAGTGACTCCCCTAGGAATTGCTGTGCTTGGTTGTTATAGTGAAAACCCATTTGTGTACTTCCATTACTGGCGGTTACGATTTATGTGTTCTAGGGTGGAATGCATTTTGTTTTGCGTGCATCACAGAGAATACAAGGGAGAATTTGCCTTGAGTTTTGGATTGATATCTTCTATAAATAGCCTTCCCTCATGTTCTCATCTGCTATTTTACAACAGACAACGTGTAGCGGGATGTCAGTTGCAGTGCTATGCTCTGAAAAACGCGTTTTAAACTACAGGCTACAGCGTTAGACAGGGTGCAAGGGACAAAGAAAAGAATAGAATAGCTGTGATTGGTTATAATTTATTTTAATTTAGTTTAGTTCTCCAGAAATAAGCGAGGTAGGACGCTTTGCAAATCAATGTTTCCATATATAGTACTATCCTAACTCTATTATTTTGTGGAGAAAAAACAGTGTGCTTTTGCTGTATGAATATTAGCAGTAGAACTCCTAAATCAATTTTTTATTTTAAAATTTTAAGTTTTTGTAGTGAAAGTAATCTTGTGTTGGACAGTGACATCTGTATTAAGTTAGGGAAAAATGGGTGTTTGTGTGTGAAAGTCAGCAGCATATATTCTCCAAAAAACTACTATGTTCTAAACTTTTTTGTATTTTTCAATACTTGTGAATTTGTTAAGGGTCTTTCAGTGACATTTATATTAAGTGGGAGAAAAAAGGGTTCTTGCATGCAAAGGTTTTTTTCTGAGCATTTTCAACATTCAGTGATCGCAGGGCCCGATTAATGGTTGCTGCCGCCCTAGGATATTTCAGCTGTAGTGCCCCCCCCCATCCTTCCCCAAATATAGGCATTTAGGACTACTCTTGAATATGAATATTCAGGAGTTTTCTCCAGCATTCACATTCAGACAGATTGTGCAATCTCTCTTACCAGTTCTGGTTCTTCTCTCTTGCTTGTTTTTGTTGTTTTCTAGCTGGATTCTGGAAATTCAAGGCCCTGTTTTGAAAACATGCAGCAATTGTATTATAATGCAAAATTTTAACAAACCCTGAATGATTAGGCCCTTTAGTCCAAACACAACACTCCATTATGGCCAGATAAAACTACCCCATAGAACAGGTATATGTAGGCAATAAAATATTTGAAAATTCTTGTCAAAGAGCTATAAAAAAAATGCAACCCTTTACCAGTCCCAATTGACTATTATTCAGTATTCTAGTGACCCTAGAGACCACAGAGCTCATCCTCATAACCGTTGCACAATACAAAGATCATGCCCCTTCAAAGCTACTCTTTTTTTAAATGTCCCACTCAGCAATTGATTTTAGCCACCTCACCTGCCTCTTCAGCCTCCTCACCTGCCCCCTCCAGCCTCCTCACCTGCACCCTCCAGCCACCTCACCTGCCCCCTCCAGCCACCTCACTTGACCAGAGTAAGAAGCTCCATTGCGGCCACACTGACAGACAGCTAGCAGCGATCGCTGCCAGACTGCCTGTCATGTGATAGTGACAGTCGGGACTGTTCCTTTAGACCAGGGGGCGGTCCCGATGACTCCAGCCCGAGCAACATTTAAAAAAAGAAAAAAAAAATACATATCGGCGACGCTGCGCCCCCCTGGCTCCAGCGCCCCAGGCTGCAGCCTGGTCAGCCTATTGGCTGATCAGGCCCTGAGTGATCGCATGTAGAACTTTGCAGCAGCTGCAAAAAAAATGTCATCTGAAACGCCATAAACTAAAGCGAGCCCATTAGCTAAATTACACAAAAAAAACCTGTAGTGTTGAGAGTGTAAGGTGCAAAAGATAAAAATGTTGAAGCACTAAGCACACACTAAATTTGGAACCTTAGACAGCATGCACCAGTAGATATTTCGACAAGCAGATACCCAATTGTAAACCACTATGTAATTTGCTGGCACTATATAAATAAATGTTGATGATGACAGACAAAGGTGGCAGGTCCCATAGGTGATCTGAAAATGTAGTAGTGGCAGGAATTAAACCCTCACTTTTCATAACTACGATACTTGTGGCAGAGGTGGTCGCAAAGACCCATATATATATAAATACGGAATGTATACATAAAATATATACATATATATATATAATATTATATTATGTTAGTGAAGTATAAGAAATACATACAATACACAATTCAGTTAGGCCAATAGTTGACCTTCCCACACAAATAAGTTGGTAAAACTGACATTGATGCAGATTTTGTTGGGAAAAACATCTGTCTTGGCAAAACAATGCAACTAAAAGTTCACATTCTGAGAAATTAAAAGGACAGCATTTGGCACTGTCAACGAATACATGTAAAGGTGGAGATATGATGGCTGACGTTAGACTGCTTAATTATTTTTTTAATGGAATCAGAGAAAGCAAATGCAATGATGGCAAAGTTATAAAATCCTTCATTAAGTCAGCTGGCTGCAGACTTTGGCCAAAATTGGTGAAAATTTGGACAGTTGTGAAGGGATCAATAGAAAATAGACTGGAAATGACTAGGAATGAATGTTAATGCTATAAATAGAAATATAGGAGCAAAAACAGCTAAAAATCACATCATTATACCTATTTTTCACAATGAGGCTATAAGCTAGTGATGATTTTTCTAAGTGAGGATTTTTACAAGTGTATTAACTAATTTAGTTAGTATAGTAAGATATATACAAGAGATAAACAAGAGGAGAACAGGAGGTGAACCTTTTACCTGCAAACACTGCTACATGAGGACAACATTCCACAATCAGCCCTGAGCTCTGATATCCTTCACCACCTGGATTGTCAACTGCCTGGACATTGCCTGCTGATCTGTTTCTCATACTTATTTTTGGCTACTGCAGTTTTAATAGGACTTGTTGATTCCACTTGCACAATCTCCACCTTTAAACCACACTGTTGCCCCACTTAGCTTGAATTTTTAACTGGCTCCCTTTTTTCCTGTGGACTTACATAATCAGCTCAGTGCACCTTGTATTATGCCTTATGTTATACTATTGCCTTCCAATAATGCCTAATGTTAATGTCTAATCTAACTGTTTATCTTAACACACCCATCTAGTATCTCTACTGTTCTTACTGCTTCCTATTCCCTGGCTCATACTTTACTTCTTTTCATCCCTTTTCTCGCCTTCTACTGCTGCACTCACTACACTCACCTTTCCTGCTCTTACCACTTCTTCACTTCACTTGTTAGCCCTTACCATCCCTCATTTCTGTATTACTTTCAACTGTCTATTCCACACCTTCTCTAGCTTTATCATGATTTGCTCCTCTCTCCCTCTATCCCCCTGCTTCCTTTGTCCAATCTTTCCATATTCTTCCTCCTCCTCACTCCCCCCTCTCCCTACCCATACCCCTCCCTATTTCATTCCACTCTTCTCTTCTGTGCCTCTGTGCCCCTGATCTGACTCGGTGCCCCCTCCACCATCTTTCCCTCTCTCCTCCTTTTCCCCACTCACACCCTTTCCCTCTTGTCCCCTTCGCTGCTCTTCTCTCTCTGTCAGTCTGCTCCTACCTACCATCTCCCTCTCTTTCCCCCCCCGGTAATCTATTACCTCACGTCACTCCTACCTTCTGCCTCTCCCATTCATAAGCCCCATATCCACTCCTTCCCCCACCTCTTGCTCCCCAGCCCCTCGTCTCCTGTCTACTGACAAATCCCCTCTTATTTCTGCTTCTCGTCCAATTCCAACCCTCTCTCCCTGTCATGCCCCTGGCTCCATATCATACTCACCGTTGCAGTCGAGCAACCCCAACAATCTCATACACATCTCTCCTTTTCCCTCTCTTCCTCTATCCTGTGGTCTGTGGAATGCCAGGTCAGTTTGTAACAAATTGACCTCTAACCATGATCTCTTTATCTCTATATCCTTCAACCTGCTTGCCATCACTGAAACCTGGCTATCCCCTGAGGACACTGCCTCTCCTGCTGCTCTCTCTTTCAGGGACCTGTCTTTCTCCCACACACCCAGACCTGGGGACCAGCAAGGTGCTGACGTCGGTATACTTCTCTCCTCCTGCTGCTACTTTCGTGTCCTTCCCACTGAACCCTCCCTCTCTGTTTCCTCCTTTGAGGTTCACTCTATCCACCTATTCCACCCAGTCCACGCCCGTGTTTCTGTTATCTACCATTCTCCCGGTCCTGTTTTCCATTTCCTTGATCACTTTGCCATCTGGCTCCCTCACTTTCTCTTCTCTGATCTTCTCCCCCTCATCTTGGGGGACTTTAATATCCCTATAAACAACCCATCTGACCCTGCTGCCTCCAAACTTCTCTCCCTCTCCTCCTCCCTTGGTCTCTCTCAATGGACCTACTCTAACACACACCACAGTGGCCACTCCTTTGATCTGTTTTTTTCACACCTCGGTACTGTCTCCGACCTCATTAATTCACCTTTTCCTCTCTCAGACCACCATCTCTTCTCTTTTAGCATCTCTCCATCCCTCTCACCGTCCCCCTCCCTCAAGGTTACTCTCACCAGGCGTAATCTTGACACAGAGGATCCTACCACTTTCTCCTCCTCCGTGGCCTCGCTCCTCTCCCCCATCACCACTTTTTCTTGAGTCTCCTTTTACAATTGCACTCTTACCACTGCACTTGACTCTGTCGTCCCGGCTGTCACCATCGACACCACCACAACCGCCGCAACCATGGCATCAAAACTTATCCACTATCTTCAAAAATGCTCCCGCAGTGCAGAACGGCTCTGGGGAAAGTCACGCACTCATGCTGACTTCCTCCACTTCTAGTTCATACTTGCCTCTTACAGCTAGGCCCTATCGCTCTCTAAACAATCCTTCTTTAAAGCTCTCATTTCTTCCCAATCCTCCAACCCCCATCGGCTTTTTGCCACCTTCAGCTCCCTCCTCTCATCCTCACCTCTCCCACTTCCCCCCACGCTCTCTGCTGTTGACTTTGCTACCCACTTCACCTGCAAGATTGACTCTATATGTCATGACATCTCCCAGCAGTTCCTGAACTTATCATCTTCTCCCTTCCAGGACTCTCCCACCTCCCCCTCTCTATATCTGTTAATAGCACTACCCTCGTTTCTGTCCCTCAAGTGCGACGCCTTTGGGTCATCCTTGATTCTTCCCTCTCCTTCAAGCCTCACATTCTGTCCCTTTCAAAATTGTGCTACTTCCACCCCTTTCTTACCACAGAAGCTACGAAAACCCTCGTTCACTCGCTTGTAATCTCTCGCCTTGACTACTGTAACCTCCTTCTCTGTGGCCTACCTGATTCTCACCTTAACCCTCTTAAGTCTATCCTCATTGCTGTTACTTGCCTCATTTTCCTCTCCCGCCACTCTATCTCTGCTGTCTCCCTCCAACAGTCACTACATTGGCTCCCTATGGCCTAGAGAATTAAATTTAAACTCCTCACCCTCACCTTTAAAGCTCTTAATCAATCCTCCCCTCCCTACATCTCCAATCTCATCTCTACCTACACTCCTAGCCCCCTCCCCTCTGCCTTTGACCGCAGCCTCACTGCTTCACTGCTCACCTTTTCTCACTCCCGTCTCCAGGACTTTGCCCTGGCTGCTCCCCAGCTGTGAAACAATCTTCCACATTCCATCAGGTTAGCATCTACTCTCAAAGGCTTCAAACGTACCCTTAAGTCTCCTTTCTTTATTCAAGTCTCTCAGTCCTCCTCCTAACTCCCTTGTCCCAGCTCTCTTCCCCAGTTAGACCCTATTTGTGTCTCCTCCTTTCCTTTAGGATGTAAGCTCTCAGGAGCAGGACCCACTTTCCTTGTGTGCTCCTTCTACTATTGCATCAACCTCTGTACCTCTTGGCCTGCCTCCCTAGCCCTATTTTCTTAAGGTTAGGCCTAGTTCTCGCTGATTTCTACCATCACTTTCACTCATTGTCCCAGTAACAATTTGATTTGCATTATTATGTTACCTGTGACTGTGTATATTTTTTTTTTAAAGTTTTATTTTTGCAAGGTCATGATAACAACAGAGAACGATTGACAAAGTGAGTACTGTTAGGAATAATAATCAAAAAAGAAAATAAAGTCAATGACCAGCGTAAGACATATAAATTGCTAAGTCAACCAAACTATCAAATATAATAATAACAAGTGACCCAAAGTTTTTATAGAAAAAGGGAAGAAGGACAGAGTGTATAGAAAGGAGGAAAGGAGTGTGAAATGAGGGAGAAAAGGAAAGAAGGTAAGAAGTGACTAGATCCATTGTTAAAAGGAGAGAAGTCCAAGAAAGAAATGAGGCTTTAGAACTGGGATAAGTAAAGGTAGGGCACGCCTGAAAGTAGGATAACCATGGGTCCCAAACCTTGATGAAAGCTTTCGAGGAATTCCGGATAATACTAGTCATATACTCCATCCGTTGAGTCTGCAAAACTCTATTAATTATGGATTGTATGGGAGGAGGGGATTGCGAATGCCAATCTTCCACTAATTGGCAGGTAGCTACCGAAGCAATGTGCCTGATCAATTTATTTTTGTGTCGGGATGCCGAGGGAGCTCCCATAGGGAGTAGAAAAAATTTGGGCTCCAAGGGAATATCCACCTGGAGGATAGAATCAATCAAGCTAATAATCTGAACCCAGAAGCATGACAGTTTTGGGCACGACCACCATATATGGAGGAATGTGCCTTCATGGGAGCACCCTCGCCAGCACCGATCAGTAGAGTCAGGAAGAATTTTGCAGAGACACGAAGGCACATAGTACCATCGATAGAGCACCTTATAAACATTCTCCTTAATTCTTACGCAGATGGAGCTAGAGGCGGCATTCTCGTATACCTCAGACCATTCCTCGTCCAATAGCACTTCACCTAGGTCCCGTTCTCAGGCTAGTTCATGGGGGGTCTAAGAGATGAGGTGGAGGGAGCAAGTTCATAGTAGAGTGTTGATATTAGACCTGTAGTTGAAGATTGATGGAGACAGAGAGCTTCAAAGGTAGAAAGAGGCCGGGATAACAGGCGATCTTTTAACAGTACTATGCAAGTGGAGAAGTTGCAAAAACTGGTAAAAGTGCTTTGAGGAGATGTGGATATGTGATTGAATTTCAGAAAATTGAGGAAAAGTTGCAGAGGTGGATAGGTGATTTACAGAAATAACTCCCCGCGAGTACCACGGCTGGAATGAGCTATGATGAAGTCCGGGAGGAAATTCCGGGGAATTAAATAGCAGAATGATCGGAGAGGGATAGGGAGAAAGGGCAAACTTTTGGGATGATGAGTCCCAGGTGGATAATGAATGTGAAACTACTGGATGAAATAATGAGCGTTTAGGGCGACGAGACCTTGGGAGCCATAGGAGAGAAGATAAAGAGAGCAATCACAGACCCTCGGCCTCAATTTTAGACCAGACTCTGGCTTCCGTCGGACGGACCACAAGACACACTGAGCGAGTTGGGCTGAGAGGTAATATCTTCGGAAATCAGGGATCCCCAAGCCTCCCCCCCGCGGGGACCTCTGAAGTACCTTGAGTCGGACTCGGGGCCACCTGCCTGACCAGACAAATCTAGAGACGTAAAATTGCAGGAATTTAAATACATAAGGTGAAATACAGATAGGGAGAGTCTGAAAGAAGTAGAGCAGCCGGGGAAGAATATTCATTTTGACAGCATTAATGCAGCCGATCCAGGAAATGTAAAGCTGTGACCATGATGTTAGGTCAGTTTTTACTTGGTCGAGTAGATGAGGGAAGTTTGCTTGAAAAAGATGTCGATAGTGCTTGTGATATAAACACCCAGATATTTAATTTTGTGACGTCCCCAATGAAAAGGAAAGAAGCGCTCTAGTAGTTGCTTGTCTGTAGCCGATATGTTAAAATCCAGGACCTCAGTCTTGTCTGGATTAATCTTGTAGCCCGAGAAATAACCATATAGTTCTAACTCATCTGAGAGGGGGGGCACCGACATTTTGGGATAAGTAATAGACAGAAGGACGTCGTCCGCATACAGAGCAATCTTATGAGTAGAGGGGCCCACCTGAATGCCCAATATATTGTGATTGAATCGAATTCTAGCGGCCAGTGGCTCAATGACAAGAGCAAATATAAGTGGGGAAAGGGTACATCCCTGGCGGGTGCCATTTGTGATCGGAAAGGGCGTCGACGTCAGACCGTTAGCAGAAACAGTAGCTGATGGAGAGTGGTAGAGGGCTAAAATACCTATCAAAAATCTGTCCGTGAATCCCATCGCTCGAAGCACACCCTCCATGAATGACCAGGAGATGTGGTCAAACGCCTTTTCGACTGTGTATATATTTTTGTTCATTTTTTTGTTCTTTCTGTATCATGCTGTGTCATGGCTCACTGTTTTCTCTATGCCATGTATGGTGCTGTGGACCCTTTGTGGTGCCTTATAAATTAAAGATAATAATAATAATTAATCCAGATCCAAAACCAAAACCTTTTATGATTTCTGAGCCAAATCATTACCAAAACCAAAGCAAAAAGACATTTTAGAATCAAAACCACATCCAAAATCAAAACACGGGGGGCAGCACATATCTCTAATATATATACAGTGTATTATTTTTTTATATGCATGTTTTCCATTAGTGAATATTAGATACACTATGTAGATATATTATGTTCTTTCATTTAACCAAAATATGTACTAATTAATATTTGAGGATGTTTACATTAAGTTGCACTGCTGTGAACATTTTGCTTTTCTCTTTAGTAACATCTTTATAGGTATTAGCTGCTCACTTTGCTTTAATATAACACATTATTGTACTTGAATACAAGATTTGGAATTTCCAATGATATTTTGTGCATGACACTGTTGCTTATTGCAATGAATTTCAACAATATCATATCATAACAAATGTTTCTATTTATATTGCCTATAATATCTAAAAGCTCCAAATGGATAATTGTACTTAAGTGCTTCACACAAATGTTTGAAATACATTTAATCAAATCAACAAAGCGGGAAGGTTTCTTTCTGCAATCTTTAAACTATGGTCACTTAGAAGGGAGCTAATTTATTATTAGCTATTATCAGAAAATGGAATCATTGTGTAAATCATGAAAGAATCTTATGCCACATAATCAGCGAAAAATGTTGATGATAGAATGATAATACAGCTGCTGGCAGATCAAAACAAAAGCACTGCACATAAGATAGTGTAGATTGGAAGAATGCCAAAAAAAATAATATCTTTATTTGACAGAACAATTGTAGAAAAGAGTGATAGAATAAAAATGAGGTGAATGAATCCAAACTCAAGTACAAAAAAAGTATTTTAAGATATATGAGAGGTTAAAACAGATAAATTGTTCCTATTATATTAATGCAGTTCAAAACAGTTGAAATGCCATTTTGTATTATGACATTCTTCTTGATAGATGGCATACATTATTCTCAGCGATTGGCCACTTTATCTCAGACTAATGTGTCAGGAAGCAAACACACATAGGCACCAAAAACATTGCATTAAATTAGTAAAAATAATTTTTATTCAATATTAGCTTTAACAATACTTTTCTTTAACTATTTTAAAGTGAACCTGTCATTTGCATATGCAACTAAATTTGTGCCGTAAAACATCAAGAAATATCAAACAATGTTGTCTTCCTACCCAAAAGAACCCTTCCGTCATCTCTGCAAAGCACAAATTGTTATTGAATGGTTGATTTTTTTCTCATTTCATTACAGATGCTACTGCATTTGCAAGAAAGGCGCAATAAAAGACTCTTGGACCTGATGGCTGAAACATCTATAATTTCCACTCAAAGATCCTACTTTGAAAGGTTCAAGTCCTATATGGCTGCAGCATTTATTTATTTTTTAATACTAAACAGGAATACTGTAGTTACAAATACAATTAATTAGTCAAATAATCTCTGCTTAGTTATGATTTGTACTAACACATCATGTTATTTATAAAACATTAAATAAACCCATTAGAAGAATGAGCCCCCCAACTTGTCATTGTAAACTCTGTGTGTCATGTGCAAGTTAACTTCTAGGCAAATCTGTGTTGGTGAATTAATTCCATAGCTTGATAGAGCTCAGATGAGCTGTGTACCGCCAAGGGTTAAACCTTTCAAACTGAAAATAAATCAATGTGTCCCTCTGATTATGTTAAACTCCTCTGTTCTCCCCAGATGGTGCTTGTAGATAAGAGCTGAGACCCTTAGCTGCGGATGAGCACCTTGTATCAATTTATGACAGGTTGCAAAAGTGGAAGCCTTTGAAAATATCTCTTTTAGGCTGGTGATATGCACAAAACTCATCTTGACTGCTGAGCCTGGCAGCTGTGTTATATATTAATGGATTAGGGACACAGGAAAATATCATATCCTATTTTCTGCAATATTATACTTACAGGAGACCTGTGTGGTATGCAGATGAAGGGGAACTTATGACTTGTTGTGTGGAGGTAAAATCATGTTTGTGAGCCATTCTGGTAAGAAGTTAGGACAGGGTACATAAAACCTGACTGGGAAAGTGTTTGTTTTCAACAGAGACATAAAACCCTAATTTGCATTTACACAGAATTTTCTAGTTTTGATATTACAGGAAGGGGGGCTGTGGGCCCTGCAGAATGTTTTTAAACTGTCCTGTAACTCTAAGGAATTGTTCACTTTTGGGGAGTCAATCTGATATTGAAGAGTGTCCCATTTTATGCTTCTCCAAGTAACAGAAACCTGATGATACATGAGTTTATCAATTCTGTTTATCCTTTTTATTTTACATAAAACCATTGAATTTTATATTTGCATGTCATTTGTTAATTGTTTTCTCTTTAGCATTGTGGATGTATTTTCCATATTAAATTATACTTAATAAGTTCAAGTCTGTGTTCTTACAAATTCACCCAATAATTTGGTCAAGACACTACATAGTTGAAACATGGGAGATATATTTGAATGATATTAGACCTCATAATACATATTACTAAGGTAATGTGAAATGAATATACTTTTTGTCAAGTGTGTCAATTAAAAAAAAATAGACAATATCCATAATCAACAAACTAGTACCATTGTACCATTGTTGAAATAGGGAGGTGTTGAAAGCCTACTCCTTAATAGCAATGACTTAGATGATTTAGTTAACTTAGATTCACATACACTCGGATCCTTGCGACAGCAGCCAGCCGGTGGTGGTAACTAATTCAGCATTCTTCAGATATCGCAGCCACCTCACATATTAGTTACGTTCTAACAAGGATAAGATCAGTACTGCTTATAAGTCGAATACCAATCAACAAACACTGGAATAAAACAGCAGTTTAAATCTTCAATTGTTCAAATAGTGATAGGGTTCCTGTATAGAAATTAAGTAGGACTTCAAATGACGCATTTCATTCAACTCTGTCAAACTTTTTCAAAGACATTGGGTGAGTATTAAAATTTCTTCCTTTAACTAAGGAATGCCACTTCCACCCAGCTTATTAAGTTCAATTTAATTCAACACATGTCAAGTGGATTGCTCCAAAAAGAACCAGTCTTTATACAGAGAGTATTTTGTTCATTTGTTCTTCCTTATATGTTACTCATAGGGGATGTAACATAGTACCTAATTTTAATGAATAACTAAAGATACATTAATAAAAATAAATAGCATGTGTCATTAATGAAATTTATCAATATTTATATATTATACTACATAGTTTCTATTTCAATATTTGAATATATTAGTATATATAAATAAACATGTTTATATAAAATCAAATATATATATATATATATATATATATATATATATATATATATATAATGATAAAAATTGAAAATAAGTTAAAAATTTAAAATAAGTATAAGTAAATAAAAATATAAATCAATATAAAAATAAAGATAGAAGTAAGGATAAACAGTTTACTTCAATGCTCACAGAAATCTTTTGCTTCCTTCAGCCCATCAGGGGCCAATGTCTATGCATCACATAGACGAAGGTATCAAATTCCACCCCATTTTTGTATTCGTTATCTGTTCAACCCCAAACATTCTAAGCCAACGATTCCCAAACTGTTTGCTTCAGCTCCCTGAGGTGCTGCGGCGTTTTCATAGAGGTTCCATGCGGTGATAAGCAGAGTAAGCAAGGTGGGGGCACCCTCCTGCTTGCGCCCCTTGCTCCCTTTTTGCAGAACATATTCAGCGAGGAGCGGTGCAGAGAGGAGCCAGAAGAAAAGAAGACAGAAGAGTAAAAGAAGAAAACAGAAGAAAGATGTGAAAGTAAAAGGTAAGAAAAAGAATGGAGGATGATAGGGCACAGTGTTATTATGCAGGACCACAGTATTATTATGCAGGGGCACATAGATTGTGAAGAGCCACAGTGTTATTATGCAGGGCCACTGTGTTATTATGCAGGGTCACAGTTTTATCTTGCAGGTGCCCAATGTTACTATGCAGGGGCACAGTGTGATTGTGAATGGCACAATATTATGATGAATGGGCACATGTTATTTTGCAAGGGCACAGTGTTATTTTGCAGGGGCACAGTGTTATTATGCAGGGGCACATATGATTTTGAAGGGGCACAGTGTGATTTTGAAGGGGAACAGGGTTATGATTAAGGGGTACAGTATGATGATGAAGGGGCACATGTGATATTATGAAGGGGTACATGTGATATTAGGAAGGGGCACAAATTAATTGTGAACGGATGCAGTGTAATGATGAAGGAGGGCACAGAGTGATGATTTTTTCACATATTGTTGTTTTATTTTGTCTGATCTTATTCCCGCTAATGAGTACTGTAAATTGTTCTTTGACAGAAATATAATTGGAAATAAATAAATAAAAATATTCTTTTTCCTTGGATTTATGTGTATTATTTCAGCAAGCAAATTAATAAGTATTTCTGTCCTGACCTAAATACCTTTTACATTATTTTGAAACAACTAATTATAAAACGGGACTGCTTGGTAATTATTTTGGATTATGGGTGCCTTGAAAAAAGTATGGAGACCCTGAGGGTGCCTCGAACTCAGAAAGTTTGTGTCACACTATAACACAAGGAATATCACTGACTGGTATTAGCGCAACTAACCTGAGAGGCGCGGAGTCTAACACCCCACCAGTGTTCCCCAGGGACCCCCGCAAGGAGGTTTGGGCTTTGCTGCGTGCCTCAGCTGATCGCCGGGAAGCGTCTGTGTTGCCTGGCAACCGAAGTGGTGCATCGCGCATGCGCGAGCGCCGCAATCACGTGGTCGCGTCCCGTTACCTAGCAATGGGACGTCTCTTCCGGGCAGCGGGTGTCCGTCTCCGGCACCCAGTGGAGGTGTGGAGGCGGCACCTGACAGTATCCTCCCCCTCTCTCTTGCGGGTGGTGCAAGAACCCTGCAGAAATCTCGCCAGCAGACGTGGCGCATGAATGTCCTCTTCACAGACCCAAGATCTTTCCTCCGGGCCGTAACCTTTCCAATGAATAAGGAATTTGCGTTCACCTCTAGATATGCGAGATTCTAGAATACGTTCAACTAGGAATTCTTCGCCACGAATGGTTTTGACTGGAGGAGGCGGTGAGGATTTACTGGAAAATTCGTTAAGAATGAGTGGTTTCAGCAGAGAAATATGAAATGTATTTTGAATCCGAAGGGAAGCTGGTAGATGAAGTCTGTAAGTGACTGAATTGATCACAGAGGAGATGGGAAAAGGACCTATATAGCGTGGAGCCAGTTTCAGGTGGGAACCTTGAGTATAAGGTTACGGGTAGCTAACCACACTTTATCTCCTATCCGAAGTCTTGGAAGGTTTCTTCTGTGACGATCCGAAAAGTGTTTGTACCGATTAAAGACAGTAGTAACCTGGAAAGAACTTGGGACCAGATTTGGGAGAAATTGCGGACCAAGTCTTGTGCGGCAGGTATGGAGGAATCAGATAGATCGGAGAAGGTGGGGAGAATGGGATGTCTCCCGTAGATGGTAAAAAAAGGGAGAGTTACCTGTAGACTTGTGTTGGTGGTTATTATGAGTAAACTCTGCCCAAGGTAAAAGTTCACTCCAGGAGGAATGTTGGTTCGAACAGTAACACCTTAGAAATGCTTCCAGGTCCTGATTGGTCCGTTCCGTCTGCCCATTCGTTTGCGGGTGGTACCCGGAGGAGAATTTGAGACTAATACCCAGCTGTTTGCAAGAATTGGGAGACAAATTGGACTCCTCTATCAGAAATGATGTCCCTTGGGCAGCCATGCAGGCGAAAGATCTCTTGAATGAACAGGTGGGCCAACTGGGAAGCAGAGGGAAGTCCCTTGAGGGGAATGAAATGGGCAAGTTTAGAAAAGCGGTCCACCACTACCCAGATGGTGTTAAAGCCCTGGCTGGCAGGAAGGTCCGTAATGAAGTCCATGCTAATACTGACCCATGGTAGATCTGGAATGGGCAGTGTGTGGAGAAGACCAGCAGGGGATCTCCTAGGCATCTTGTGTTGAGCGCAGACCTCGCAAGAGCGGATGTATTTCTGGACGTCCGAGGATAACGAGGGCCACCAGTATGAGCGAGATTAGAGAGCAACTGTCTTCTTGACTTCAGCATGACCAGCAAATTTGGCATTGTGGGCCCATCTCAAGAGTTTGATGCGCAGATGTTCTTGCACAAAGGAACGACCAGGAGGGGGGGTCTTGAAAGAGGAGTTGGTCAAGGCTAGAATTGTAGAGGGGTTAAGGATAGGTTTGACAACCATGCATGACGAGACATCGGAGAAATCAAAAGATCGAGATAATGCGTCAGCATGCGAATTCTTGGTACCGGGCCGGAAAGTTAGTATCAGCTGGAATCAGTTAAAGAATAGCGACCAGCGGGCCTGCCGAGGGTTCAGACATTGTGCAGACTGTAAATAGGTGAGATTTTTATGATCAGTATACACTGTGATGGGAAAACGTGCCCCCTCCAACAGATAACGTCATTCCTCCAGGGCGAGAAGTTCATTATCCCCAATCCCGTAGTTGGTTTCACTGGCAGAAAATCTTTTGGAGAAAAAACCACAAGGAACAGGAAAGCCTTCAGAATTCTTTTGAGACAGTACTGCTCCAATCCCAACGGAGGATGCGTCCACCTCTAAGAAAAATGGCTTATTTTGATCGGGTTGAGATAAGATGGGTGCAGACAAGAAGGCCTCCTTGATTGCTAGGAATGCTCGTACAGCCTCTGGGGGCCAAGACTTGGATTGACCGCCTCTCTGAGTGAGAAGAGTGATCGGGGAAATTAGCGTAGAAAACCCCTTAATGAATTGGCAATAATAATTTGTGAAGCCAATAAAGCGCTGGGTAGCCTTGAGCCCAGAAGGTTGGGGCCAGTTATGAATAGCCTCTAATTTGCTTGGATCCATTCGAAGACCGGAGACTGAAACAATATATCCTAGGAAGGGTACTTGAAAGCAATAGAAGAGACATTTCTCGAGCTTGCAGAAGATTAGCACGTAAACGGGAAAACACCTCTTTGACATGCATGAGATGAGTAGATAGGTCTTGTGAAAAGATTAGGATATCATCCAAATAAACAACCACTGATTGGTAGAGTAGATCCCTAAATATTTCGTTCACAAAGTCTTGAAAGACAGCTGGGGCGTTACTGAGCCCAAACGGCATCACCAGGTATTCATAGTGGCCGTCTCTGGTATTAAATGCGGTTTTCCACTCGTCTCCTCTGCTAATTCTGATTAAGTTATAGGCTCCCCTGAGGTCCAACTTAGTAAAGAACCGTGCCCCTCGAATACGGTCAAAGAGTTCAGAGATTAAAGGAAAGGGGTAGCGATTTTTAATCGTGATGGCATTTAGTCTCCTGTAATCAATGCACGGTCTGAGAGAGCCGTCCTTCTTCTTTACAAAAAAGAAGCCTGCGCCTGCTGGAGAAGATGATTTCCTAATGAATCCCTTTATGAGGTTCTCAGCCACGTACTCCAACATAGCCTGTGTCTCGGGCAAGGACAGTGGGTATACCCTGCCTCTAGGAATGTTCTTTCCAGGGATGAGTTCGATGGGGCAATCCCAAGGCCGATGGGGAGAAAGGATCTCGGAAGTGGTTTTAGAGAACACATCAGTGAATTCAGAGTAGACTTCAGGAAGGCCCTCCAAGGAAGAAGTACGGAGACAGGCCAGCTTGGGTTTAGATGGGAAAACGGATCCCAGACATCTTTTATTGCAGGATGAACCCCAGCAAATAACTTGAGCTCGCTGCCAGTCGAATTGTGGAGAATGAAGCTTCAACCAGGGTAGACCCAAGATGATAGGGTTAATGGATTAGGGAAGCACAAGGAAACGTATAGTCTTGGAGTGAAGTGCTCCTATCTCCATCCGGAGAGAAGAAGTAGAGAGAGAGATTGAGCCATTGGAGACTCTATTTCCGTCCACCGCAGTGAGCATCAAATGTTGAGACAAGGGTATAGTATCCAAGCAGAGTTCGGTCACTAGCTTGGAAGAGATGAAGTTCCCTGCGGACCCTCCGATGGTAGGGAGAAAGGGACTGGGGTCCTAGGTTGACCTCCCTACTATCACCTAGGAGGTGACATTTCCCAGCCTCTTGGGACAAACGGAGAGGAGATGTCCTGGTTCACCACAATACAAGCAGAGGCGGTTTTTCATACGTCTCTCATGTTCCTCTGGGGACAGACGAGAGCGGCCGATCTGCATAGGCTCCTCTGCAGGCGGAGTAGGAGGAATAAAGTTAGGTGCCAAACGAGGAAACGGCCGGCGAGTGCGGTCCCGTTCGAGAGCTCGTTCCCTGTGGCGGATGTCCACTTTAACACATAGGGATATGAGGTCATCCAGATTGGAAGGAAGGTCACGAGAAGCTAAATCATCCTTGATGCGCTCGTTAAGGCCTTGCCAGAAGGTAGCGATGAGAGCTTCGTCATTCCATCAAAGTTCGGCTGCAAGGGTCCGGAATTGCACCGCATATTGTCCTGCTGTAAGGGAGCCTTGGCGTAATCCTAGGAGACCAGCGGCGGCTGAAGAGATTCTTCCGGGTTCATCAAATACCTTGCGGAATCTTTCAATGAAGACCACAGAATTTTTTTTTATATAGGGTCATCTCGTTCCCAGAGAGGAGAAGCCCAGGCCAATGCTTGCCCAGAGAGGAGTGAAATTAGATAGGCCACTTTCGCTCTTTCTGATGAGAAATTCTCCAGAGCCAGCTCGAATTGAATCGAACACTGTTTGAGGAAGCCACGGCATCTCAACGGATCACCATCATATTTCTCGGGAGGAGGAAGACGGAGGCCTCTAACTGTAGTACCCCCAGTGGGGATGGCAGGATCTGATGCAGCAAAGGAAGTGGCGGCCGAGGAAGTGGTAGGTGGTGATGCTTGCAAGGAGTCTAAAGGGGAGATGACCCCCTGAATGCATTGCAATAATTGGGACTGGTTGGATTCTTGTCGTTCCACTCTTAGACCCAGGTAAATTAATAAGTCGCGGGCCGAAGGTTCGTCCGGTCCGCTCATGGCCAGAGTATTCTGTCACACTATTACACAAGGAATATCACTGACTGGTATTAGCGCAACTAACCTGAGAGGCGCGGAGTCTAACACACCACCGGTGTTCACCAGGGACCCCCGCAAGGAGGTTTGGGCTTTGCTGTGTGCGATGTGCAGGTCGCGGTTCTCCCAGGAAGTCACCAGAGCAGCGATTAGAGGGTAGTCAGACAGGCCGAGTCGAAACCAAGGAAGCAAGGTACAACGGAGAGTAGGCAAGAGTAGTCAGGAAAGGTCCAAAAGTCAAAACCAGTGCAGGCAGTGAAGTATAAGGGATACCTGGAAGAGAGGTCAAACAAGCCAAGGAGTCAAATACACAGGAGGTCAGGAACATTAATATAAACTAATAGCTGGAGCTGGTAAAACCAATACTCTGGCACCCTAATGGTGCCAGTGTGGGGTTTAAATAGTGGCAGGCAGGAAGTCCTGTGGGAGAAGTTCCGGCCTCAGCTGATCGCCGGGTAGCGTCTGGGTTGCCTGGCAACCGAAGTGGTGCATCACGCATGCGCGAGCTCCGCGATCACATGGTCGCATCCCATTGCCTAGCAACGGGACGTCTCTTCCGGGCAGCGGGTGTCCGTCTCCGGCACCCAGTGGAGGTGCGGAGGCGGCGCCTGAGAGTTTGGGAACCACTTGTTTAAGACCTAATTCATTGTGATTGTGAAATTGAGAAAAGTGTCTAGCTAGACTATGTGTTAGTAAACCGATTTTAATACTATGTTTATGTTCTCTAAAACAGAACTTCAAAGATCTTGTGGTCTAGCCTAAATACTGTATTCCACATGGACATTGTAGCAGATAGACCACATAAAGTAACTTGGTGCTAGTATGTTTTATAAGTTCTTATTTTTCCAAAAAAAACCTTTTAAATTTCACCTAAACAGGGTTCCAAGAGTGGATCCTGTTTTTGAAGTTAAACATGTCTCAAAATAGTTATTTTAATCAGTAATGATTTCGTATTAAAGTTAGATATGAATATGGAACAATCTTGATTGTTAATTTCTTGTTCATCTTGATTTTATTTCTAATAGTGTATGGTAATATGGATGATTGGGGTAAATTAACAGAAGAGTTCGATCTTTCTATAACGCATTTCCTTTTGATTCTTGCAATAAATTCTCTGGATAACCACAATGTAGAAATTCTTGAGACATTCTATCTGCCTGTGCCATAAAATCTTCTTCTTTAGTACAGTTACATCTCAAATTGTTCATTTGACTCTTAGGATTATTAATAACCCAAGGTTTGTGATGGCTACTGGTATAATGCAAAAATGGTTTATTAGAATTATTTGAAATGATCTTATTTTCTTGCAACCGAGAGTGTGACATCAAGATCATTTACTTCCCATAAACTAAAAGTGTGTGTAAATGTGAGGTTATAAGTGTTAGTGCTTAAGTAAGAAACAAACTCATGTTTCAGAACCCCCATGCCCCATTGCCAAACAATAAATAAATAATCTATAATATCAGCGATACAATACCAGATTTGCCCTATATGGACCATTCCAAAGGAATAGGTCCGAGAGCTCGCCCATGTAGATGTTTCCAAAGCTGGTACCCATTGCCATGCCTAGTGTCAGTAAATAATAAGTGTCAAAAAGAAAATAGTTGTAAGTATAAAAAGTATAGAATCTAAAATAAACATACGGTGAGAACCTAAGATCGTAGTATCTTTGGAAAGTCCATGTCGAACAGCCTCAACCCCCTCTAGATGAGTATATAGGCCTGCAAATTCAAGGTGAGAAACCCATAGCCTAGCTCCCATTTCAAAGATAGTAGTTGGAACAGCAAGAATATGGTATCTTGAATATATGATCTCATGTGTGGTTATAAAAAGAGATCTATATAAAATTATAAAATAGACATAAGAGAACAAATACCTGAAATGATAGATCCCATGGTGGATCAGTGAATGATTTGTGAACCTTGGGTAAAATGTAAAAGACAGGAACAATAGGGTGTTTAGTGTAAAGGAAGAGAATATTTATATATAACTCTCTCAATCAAGTTATTTCTAAGAGTGACAATGATATAAACATTAAACATAGGTATGGCGCTAGTGATCCAATTTATCAAAAATACATAAAAGTGGAAATGGGATAAGGCGCAAATAGGACGGGTTGGAATAAATGGGTACCTCAATACCAAAATGCCTAGAGAAACTGAAGTGGCAGCTCAAATATACAACTTATTAAACAAATAAACATTGAATATATAAAAAAAGATGGTAATAGTCACAGTATCAGCGTGATAAGTCTCAATGTTCGAGTAATAATATCATCTCAATATGATTCATAGTATTTCAAAACAACCATCAGGAATATCTTCTTTAATGTTCAAACCTTCCCTCCAATGATTCATGCATGCGGAAGATAAGAAGACAAGAACGGTTCTCCAATGGTGTGATAATCCAATAAAATGTTTAATGACACACAAGTATAAAATCCATCATAGGTCATCATAGATCATCATAGAGACCCCATATACTCACTGTTTAATGGAGGCATACAGAACTTGGAAGTCTCTTGTGGAAGAGGTTTTATTTTCTCGTATTTTGTTCTTACATGAATTATTGTTGAGAAACATCTAAGACTGATAAATTGGATCACTAGCTCAATTCTTTCACATAGAGGCTGTATTCATAATTACCACTTCACTGCCTTTATCAGCCGGTTTTATAGTCAAAACTGAATTAATATGTAATTATTTTAAAGCTAATTTCTTTTCCTTAGATATATTTGAAATCCTATGTTTTTCTTTGGCTATTGTTCACAATTCTTTTTTAAATCATTAAAAGTTTTGTCTATAAAAGCACTGTATAGCTCAACTATTAGAGCTTCCCTATTCAGAATAAATGGGTGCCCTTCACTTCCGAACCTATTTAGATTTTTTTTGAGCAAGTATCTTTTTCTATATAAGGATCTGACATACCCATTAAGTTCTGTAAAGCTATCAAGTAAATTTGGGTTGGGACTAGGGGTAAAATGTAACCCTTTTGTCAGTAATTTTATTTGATCTGAGGTTAAATCTACCCTCTATATATTAAAAATTGCCTTAGGGTTAGTTAATATCGATACCATCTTAATGGACTTCCTCTCCCCTCTCTTTCCTCTGGAATTCTTTTTGGGGATCTTATATAGTTCTTGATACTGATTTCTTTATGCAAATTATTCTATATTCTCTCTCAAAGATGTTGATTATTTCCCTCTATATTGTGAAGCATTGAACACCTCCCTATTTCAACAACATTTCAGAGGATTTACCCTTAAATAGTATCTTTTTTATTTTTTAGCATACAGTCTAGAATACCCAAAAGATTGCTTCTCTGTTGTTCAAGCAGTTACCTGGCCAATTATTGAGCTTCTTTGTATATATTTATTATTCTTGGATTATCATTGTGGAGGATTTTTCACAACCAGTGAGTTTATTTTCAGTAATTTTGAAAAAAGAAATCCTAAGGGCATGTGTTACATAGAACCCCTTTAGAGTATGATATATTTCATGTGCTGAATATTGTTGCAAATATTGTAACATATCTCTCTAAATCATTGTATTATTGTCATTTTAATTTAGGATGTTAATATTGTAATTTAATTCAATAGTGTTGATTACGAACAACCAATCAGTTCTGACTTGGGGATTGTCAATGAATGTTATGTGCATTAATAACAAATTATTTTAGATTGTTTTTTAATTATGTATGTTTATAAGGTTTAAGACATTTTATTTTATTTTGATGAGAACCATTCCTATTCATTTATTTCTGCCATACTGAGTCAATTCCCTTATATATATTTTTTTTACCAGCTGCTTGTCAGCACTGTAAAGTTAGTTTTCAGAAAATGCAATAAATTATCTAACATCTATGCTGGCCATTTTGTTTTATTGTATGTCATAGTCATAATAAAATGACAGTCCTGCAAGTACATGTAAGTTTTTTTATTGTCTATGAAATATTTGCTGGAAAGTTGTTTAAAATAGTATAAGGAGCCCACAGGGTCAAATACCTTTACTTTTAAAACCTTTACTTTTGTAACCTAAAAAGTGTCTGGTAGATAGCCCAGGTTCGAAGGCGGTGTTACCCCAGATGGTATAAATAGTAACCAAAGGAATCCTTTCCATCTTCCTGTTAATAGTAATCCGGGCATGAAATGTGTCCCTAAAGAGAGCATTGCATTTCACTGTGAGGGGAGAAGGTGTTTAGGTAACTGGAACAGAGTAGTTGGAGAAAAAGGTGCAAAGATCTTTGATTCCAAGTGCAGAGTAACATAAAAATCTTGCTGCATAAGCACCCTGAGGTACATTGAAATAAGGCTCCAAATCACAGATATGGTAATTTGGCAAAATAATTAGGAATTATCCATGTGCTGCTGATTATTATTTAAAAAATCATGCCAAGGGGCAAGGAACATATTTCTAAACTTTAAGGAGTTAGCGAGCTTGGCAGGGAATCCCCATTTTTTATATGTGCCTCTCTCGGTCTGGTTCTTACGTTTTATCCAGATCAACGCATGATCTGAGATATCTATTGGTTCCATGTCTACAGTGTCAATATTGGAGATCCATTCTTTGTTAATATTATAAGAGTCAGATGAAAGTTATTAGAACCATATTAAACTAACAAAACAGTCCCCAATAAAAAAGAGTTACAAGAGAATATAACAGCACTTGCAATCCATGGTGAGGGGCTATAAAACTCCAATCAACTATGGCTGTGTAAGCCTGCAAGCAGTATTTTGTTGGAATTACGCTCCTGAAGGATAAACTGATTGATGGAAGCCTACATCACCATTTTTAGCACACGACTAAAGGTGGGCTGGGACAATCCTGCAGTAATACTGTGATCTCGAATGACCCAGACACTCAGAAGTTTAACATCATTAAGAGTTTGGTCAGCATTGGTATTGCTGTCGGGATTTTGTGCAGAGGCTGTAAGTCACTCTGCATAATGCACAGAGTATCCATTATGTAGAAGCCTATAACATCTGCCATGGGCAGATTGGGAACTTAAAGTGGCAAAGGAAAAAAAACTTAAAGTGGCCTCATGTAGGCGGAACCAAGTCAGTTGTAGATGGGGTCAACACAAAAGTAGGCTGGGATAGCACATTGTTAGCCCTTGCCACATCGGTGGTAGGCGAAGCCAATGCAACACATAGTGAGTGGACACAGCACACCAGTGGGTGGAATACACGCATCAGTTACAGTTAACAGTGCAGCTTAAAGCAGCAGCAAGAGTTGCATTAACGTGATAGTAGCTGTATCTGGGAAGTCCTTCCTATTGCATGAAGCCTGACCACTGTCATATGGATTATTCTAACTGAGGCCTCATCCCTGTAAATCTCCCACTGATTCTAAATTCTTCCTAGCAGCATGAAAAAAAGAGTAAAATATTACATTTCCTCTGCCAACCTCTATGCTAAACTTTGGGATCTCCCGGTCATGGTGGTTAGTTGTATTTACTTGTGAACACTAGCATCAGTAATTCCACAAATGCTTTTTCTGTTTGACTTAAACAAAAATATGCAATGCAAAATGTAATGCAAGACAAAGCAGGTATTATTTTGCTCTGAATGATAATTTGACAAGTATTAGTGATAGATATACAATACAGAATACATGCAAGTAAGCGCCATACAACACAGAAAGCATGTTAGTGAGTGTCAAACAATACAGAGAACATGATAGTGAACACCATAAAATGCAGAGAGCATGTTAGTGAGCACCATACAATACAGCGAGAATGTTAGTGAGCACCATACAATATAGAGAGCACGCCTCACCTCAGAGGTTGACATGTGGCCTGAAGACACAGTTCCTGGACAAGTGACAGTATACTAGTTGCTGGTTTTTGGGGGGATATGTTGTCCTCCAGAATCTCAGTAGTACAAGATGATGCTATATGTACAAATTGTGGCTTGAAGACTTTTATGGGCTCTATGATATTTCACATTATAACCAAAAATACTGACACTGACTACAACTTCTATATTGGAGAAATGTTTAATTTTAATAGATTCTATATGGGTATAATGAAACAATGTTATTGCAATTGAGTATAATAAAGGATGACATTTAAAAAAAAATTAAAACAAATATGCACTTAAAAAAATATATGTAAATGACTATAAATGAACATGTAACTTTTGCACTACACTAATGCTAATGTATTTTATTTAAAAAAAAAAAAATCTTGTTGTTTTTTGCTATTGAGATGCACACGTGAATGTTTTACCTACCTTTTTAACATATAATGGAAGCTTGTTTGAAATAAAATTGCATAATGGCACCCCCCTGCAATGGTCTTATATAGTGTTAATGAGATGAGTGGTGAATTGGCAATCAAGCCAAAATATTGTGATAGGGAATGTCGTGTTTGGCCATCATAAGTCAGTTACACCTGGAGCAGTTGCAAACATTATGTCTAAAAAAAAGAATGTTTACGATAAAGTCAGGATATAAATCTGTCAAATCTGCATTGGATGCCGTTACATTAGTCTGCCCCTTCCCTCTCGCGTACCAACTCTTACGTTGTAGGCAGCTCTAAGTGCCATTTGCAATCACACATGATTTACATGCAATCGTATTTATTAAAGTAAGGTTCATTTCTAAGCATGCGCAAAGCTATTTTACACACTATGCAAATGGGCGTACATCCAAACATGAATCAGGGCCTTAAATTCTAGTGGAAAAATTATATTATAACAACTTCTTAAGAAGAGGAATCAGTCATTGCAGGCACAAGCTTCCATCAATCAGTATCATGTATCAAAAGGATTATTAATTGGATCATTTGCATAAAAATAAAACATACAACAGCAAAGGCTGCACCTACAGGATAGCAAAGTTTTACAAGAACTTCAATAATGGCTTGAAAAATTACTTGTGTTCTTGTGTTATATGTTAAAGTATTTGCTGTATAGAGCAAAAGAGGGAAAATGCTTAATTTTTGGGATTGTTAGATCATTTCCTATGTAGGGTAATGTACAGCTGTCTTTAAGAGGAAATAATATATTTGTACAGTAATATGAATGCATTAAGTTTGAAGTTAAATGTATTGAAAGTAATATTTTAGCATTTGGAAGCTACCATGAGGACTACAAATATCCTTTAGGCCAAAGCTTCTAAACTAGTTAATGCAGGCAAACTGCTGAAATTTACACCACAAAGGTGTAATAAATATATTGATTCACTTCCCTGTGGGAGTTTAAGAAAAGGCAAAGTAATTTTCACTTCAACACAGTATGTGTTATCGTACCGAACCTCACTGTTCAGTTAAAAAAAAGAATAAAAATCAAACAGAAAACAAATGGATCAGTCAGTCAGGCATCACATTAAAAGTAGTGCATAGTGTTATATTAAAAGTAAAATATGTTGTTATGTAGGGAATGACTCTCTTTGTGCATTTTTTAAAGTGTGTAATAAATCCCTATTCATAGTATGTGTATATATAAATGTTTGTTTTAATGTTCTCAAAACCACTAATGCTTTTTTATAGTTACCCTTACTTTATTAGCATTCCTTTGGCTTACTCTTATAATTATTGTTTTTATCTCCAATCAATGAATCTCCACTGGGCTGAGAGCATGATGTGAATGAGCGATACCTCTTCTATGACACACATGTCCTGAAGACATTGAGAGGGTTGCGTATGGTCAGCCACAAGGTACAAGTATTTTTCTCCCTTTCACTATTCCACTAATTTCCACATGCCCATTCTCATCCCCCTTCTTCCTTTTTTCCCACCATACTATTGGGCACTGTAGGAGGCTATGGGGTCATAAGGGAGGATAATAATATTTACACAGCCTATATTTTGTAGGCAGCTTCACAAAGGTGTTAACTGTGACTAACAGGGGTTAAATGTGTCTACTACAGGTTAATAATGCATAATGGTAGACACTGGTTGCATAATTGGAAACACTGAACAACATTAGCATGGGGGAGAAATGTGATAGATGGTGCCTGTCGGCCTGCTGTGAGTATTTCAGAAACTGTGATCTCCTGGGATTTTTACACACAACAGTCAATAGAGTTTATAGAGAATGAAGTGCAAAACAAAAAAACATCCAGTGAACAGCAGTTCTGAGTGTGAAAACGCTTTGTCAATCAGAGAGATCAGAGGAGAATGGCGAGGCTGGTTCAAGCTGAGAGGATGGTGAAAACAGTAATGTAAATAACCATGTGGTAAGCAGAAGAGCATATCCGAACACAGGTCATGTAGATCCTTGAAATGGTTGGGCTACAGAAGCAAAGGACCACACCAGGTTCCACTTCTGTCTGCTAAGAACAGAAATCATCTAAAAAGGGTATCACCTCCTTTTCCCTTCTCTAAAATAGCCGCCTCATTATTTGAATATTTTTTTGCCCATTTGCCCTTAAACAAGATGGCCGACAGACCACCTCCGAGACTCAGCTAATATCATGTTGATCTCCACTGCCCTGGTGCCCATAATTAACTTATACCTCCGTTTACTTATTGAGACAATGAAAATAATGATTAGATACCACTTTCCTTAACTCGCATGATCGCAAGACGGCCGCGCATGTGCAGTAGATGGCGCACATCGCGCATGTGCAAGTTGGCCGCCGCACATTATATAAACCTTTTATTAGTATAGATATGGTT
This sequence comes from Mixophyes fleayi, assembly GCF_038048845.1. Lineage (NCBI taxonomy): Eukaryota > Metazoa > Chordata > Amphibia > Anura > Limnodynastidae > Mixophyes > Mixophyes fleayi. The sequence continues at coordinate 63,714,215 of NC_134408.1, forward strand.
TGCTATCCTCCTGAAGAAGTCCCAAGGACGAAACGCATTTAGGTTGAGGTACACCCAGTACCTTTGTACACTTGTTATTTCTCAGCTAATTGGTAATGGAGCTTTGTGATATCGTATCTACGGCTGTGGTGACTAAGGACACTATTGGGATCACAGATAAGCCTATTTACTGGGTTACATTGTGAGTATGCACTTTATTTTTTTTGTGAATAAATATAATCTATTTTTAATATATTACACTCTGCGGAACATGTTTTGTTTCCTATATATACCGGCTGACGGAATGATCCGGGTGTGATATTTTATATCCTTGGTGTGCATATAATAGGTGATGGGTAACACTAAAACACACCAGCCATTTGATCCTTCTGGTATTCTGTCTTTCTCTTCTATGTATATAAGACTGGAGTACTAATACATGATGTTTGAAAACCACCAGAAACATGGAATATACAATTGTTCTAATTGCGATACCCACAAACTCAGACTATTTATTACATCATTGAGTCCCTACTTCTTTTGTTGTTTCTACCTGTTTCTACTTGCCGACCAGATTTTTTCAAGGAAGGCTGCCTCCTTACGTGGAAGAGATGTAATTAGTGGGATTGAACTTAATATTATTATTTATACAATACTGCTTCGAGCGCCATTATTTATTGCTCTATATATTCATATATATATATATATATATATATATATATGTATACATATCTACTATATAAATGCCTAGTGGCGTGTGTGGAAAAAAAAAAACAAGCTGCAGCGCCACCTGCTGGGCAGAGTTATACGCTGACCTATATATTTCTTGAAGGAGAAGTGACAGTTGGGAGTGGTTGGTGGTTGCCGGGGGTGACAGTGGGGAGTTTTTAACACCTTAAGTAGCTTAATGAAGGATGTGGCGATAAAGATGAAGGATGAGGTGATGGAGAAGAATGATGAGGTGGTGACATGTGGACAAAACCACATTAAAAAAGGGTGCTTGCGTCGGGAAGTAACCCTCTTCCCCTGAGGAGGCCTGGGCTAGGCCCAAATGCATGACAAGAACCTTTTTAACACCTTAAGTAGCTTGATTTGACTAGAATGCATGAATATCATGCATGGGTTAACTTGTTGCTTCCCGACGCAAGCGCCCTTTTTAATGTGTGTTCATGAGGTAAAATTACTTCACTATTCTAATTTTTTTGTCAAATAATGTCAGTATACCAAATTTCAGGTCAATTGGATGAGCCCTTTCTGAGAAAATAGTTTTTTCCACACACACACTAACACACGTCGCTAGGCTTTTACTTTTATATATTAGATAATGCTAAGAATTTAGTAGGTCAGTGTATAACTCTGCCGAGCAGGTGGCGCTGCAGCTTGTTTTTTTTTTTCCACACACAGACTTACACACGCCGCTAGGCTTTTATATTATAGATATATATTCTAACTTAAATATACATCTGCTCGTGATCATTGTCCACATGATGTGTATCTAAGCATATATAGTTATCTATGTGTTTTGCATAAATATATAGCCGAATTTGTGTGAAAGTGGCTGGGATTAAATTATGTACCGTGTGTGATTGAAAGTCACAGGATTGGGATATATGATGTAGGATGACTGAATAGTTTACAGCGATACACACATTTAATAAAGAGGTAATTTACAGCAGAAAATACATTTTTTTCTCAGGTAAAACTGGACACTACATTTGTTAATGATATTAGTTATAATTAGTTATAGAATATTCATTAATATATTTGTGATATTAATTTTTTTTATATAAAATTAAATTGTGTTTTTCCTTTGTGTGGGGAATGTAGGGACTACCAAATCTCCCTACAAGCAGCAGTGGAATCAGTGACACATACAGGCTAGAAAAGAAAAGTGTTTTACAAATATATTGAGAATTTTTTAAATGAAACATTAAACAGTGATAACAGTATCCCTGAAGTATTCATGGGAGGAGGAAATGATTATAATATATCCACATGTGCCTTTAATCAATTATGGTTAGGCAGCCAGGTACCTGCTAGCCACACATATGTCAATATTCTCAAAGTCTTTTAGACCAAATTGGCCTGATATTACCATTTGCCACTGCAAGCTATCAAACTAGCTGAGATCAACAGTCACTGGTCTCTTGTTATTCAGCCATTTAGACCTGCTACAGAATGACTTTAATCTTCACGTTACTGCATTTGGCCACAATCAAATTTGGCTGTTTCACGATTGTGCTTACTCACTGCATCAGCACATCAAAGGCCCACTTTAATGTATGAGATAAAAATCAATTTCTCTCTTTCATTTTGTCAGTGAATTTGTGTTTGCTGGCACACACTCTAAATGTGAGCCTAAGTGCAGTTCAGATAGCTAAAAACATACTGCAGGAATATTTTGTATTCTATGGGGGAATAGCCTATAAAAGGAGAGGAAAGGGAAATTTGCCTATACTTTAAGCTTGTGTTTAATTTAGTAGTTTTTGTAATCTATATTCTATAGCATCACACAGTCTTTTTTCACCACTTCTCACATTACTGTGTAATAATTGTATGTGAGCTAACACCACAATAAAACACCTCTATTATAGAATACATATATCCTAGTTGGTTGTTGACTTATATATTGAACAAATGCTCTCTTTAAAAAAATGAATTGCCATGTCTGACGAAAACTGCAAAACAAAATTTAAAACATGGAAACAGCCCACTTGTCATTTTGTAATCTTGGGTACAGGCACTGCCACGCTTGACAAGGGCACCCTAACGACTGTCCTCCTCTTCAGTATTTCACCCACATGCATACTTCATTCTCCTCAACACTTTAAAGGGGACAGAGGTCTCTTGGGGAAATTTGGTCAGCAGTGCCAGCTCTCTGATCATTCAAGATAACTGAATCCATGGGATACATTGTCAGCTTCCAACATTTTTTAGAATGTTCATCTAAATGAGCTTGTTAATGAAAAAATTATAACAATAGAAAGATCATTATTGAAATAATATTAATAGACCAATTAGATTTCACTAAATGTGTGAATGCATTTGTAGTGAGATAACTCCCAATAATGGATTATTCATAAATGTTCCAGCAGTAGATAGAGCAAACACTAAATAATACTTAATAGTAAGTGTAGAATTTGTTATAGCAAGAAAATCAATAAAAATTCCAAATATGAATACGAATACTGAATATTTTTTAGGATCCCACTCTATGTCATGTGTTAACAAATCCAATTAAACACGTATACAAGCCTCTAACTAACTAACTAACTAATTCAAACTATTCATACAAGTCAATAACCTAAATTAAAGAAACAAGATCTCATATGAGTAATCACTCCGTTTTTTTGCACACAGCAGTAAGTCTTTGTGCTTTCAGTTGGACATTTACTCTTTCACATTGTTTATTCAATTTTTGACATTCATTATTTTTATCTTATTATAGCAAACTTTTTTTTTAATACATTATGTTCTTTTGCCTGGCTACCAATCATTTGTATGTAATCTAAGATGGAAGCTTTCACATTGTTAGTGTTTGCATTGATAACAGCTGTTGAAAATAAATGTTAAATTGCTAGTTACTTTCCTTTTTTGTCTAGCACAGCATGATTTGATTTCTAACTTCCCTATCAACAATATTTCATGGTACTTCATGATATAATACAGAAGCTGTATTATTATATCAAGGGAGTTAGTCAATTTCAGAGTTTTCAATGACCAATGGGTATATTTACTAAACTGTGGGTTTGAAAAAGTGGAGATGTTGCTTATAGCAACCAATCAGATTCTATTTATCATTTATTTAGTACATTCTACTAAATGACAGCTAGAATCTGATTGGTTGATATAGGCAATGTCTCCACTTTTTCAAACCCTCAGTTTAGTAAATATACCCCAGATGTCTTTTATTTAGAGAACAATCCTACACAAAAGTGATGCAATGTCCCATTGTTTTAATTAGCTATTCAGTATAAACAATTTTAACCACCATTTAAGTCTAAAATATTGTTGATATTATATATACATATTACTGTGTAAATTATGCTTAAGGCAGCATTTGTAATTAATTTGATGATAAGTATAAACATAAGTGAAAACATTCTATATTTTGATAACCATAACCAATCTTTGCAGATTAAGAACAATTTAGTCTGCATAAAGGAAGGCTATATGCATCTCTCCTTGGCATTTACAGTTCATCACATTCCAGTAATTTCTAATATTCAAAAAGGTTTTCATTCAGCTAATACCAGCACATCAAATCAATAGATATATGTGATTAACCCTTACATTAGACACAAATGTGCAAATGACAAATTAAAATAATTGTTAAAGTTATCCAGAATGATTTAACTGACTATTTGAGGTTCACAGCATCTTTAAAGTCATGAAAGTCCCCTGTTGTGGAGTTCTAAATGGAAAATATTGGGGATTAAATAAAAACAATAACATATTATAAAGTGATATCTGCAAATAAACTCAACATTTTGCTTTAATGCGAAATCCCTTATGTATTTTTTGGTTTTAAACGTTAAAAAGAACATTAACTCCTTTTCATTTTTTTATTTTAACTTTATTTTTGTGTTCAGTTAAATGTATGGACATAAGTCATTCTGCACAGACAATCGCATACACTTCATATTTTCATTTATTAACATGCCTCAAATTTCAAGTTATTACATCTTCTCGTGATTATAATAAAAAAAACATCCATCAACATTAGGAAAACTGGCAAAATAGACATTAAAGAGCAAAATAAAAGAAAATCTATTTATTTCAAAGTGAAAAGGAAAACAAATTGTGTACTGTAATTCATAGGCAACAGTTAGGGGTGGGCCATTTGGGCCATGGCCCCATTAGCTTTTATTCAGTGAGAGGTCAAGACTGCACTATTTTCGATGCAAAATATGTAACTTGTAACAGAATTTTTCATAAATATTTGATTTATTTATGGAAGTACATATGAAGTATGTTTCTCTAAGGCTATATCCTGCTGTGTTTTTTTTTCCTTTGTGAAAATCGCTATATATGATTTTTATTCATGTGGCCACATGCAGGAGCTTGGAAAATGAGACAACCATCATTTTGCACTCATCCACCCAATGATTTCTGTAAAAAAAAAATTAAAGGAGAATGCCCATAGATGATTATAAACATTTTCTTTTTCTTTAAAAAAAATTCACTCTAGTGAATAAAGAGACTATACAGGAGCATGTCATGAGCATTTCTGAGGCATTAAAATGCATTTAATATGCTCCCCCCAAAATTTTGTGGGTGTTGCCTTAGGCATTCTGCAATTGCTCTTGATTGCTCTGTGTGTGGCAAAGAAATGTGCTCCATCTGCATAAATTAAACAGTGAAATTAAGAAATGTAACTGTGTTTAACAAGTAATGGGACATGTGAAAGGCGAATAAGGATTGCATTCACACTTTTCAAATTGTCAATGGACCAATTGTTGTAAAATACAATGCTTGTGATTTACTGTGGAGCTTTTAAACTGCTTTTAGAGGATTCAAAAATGAGCCAAGATGGTGTATAATATTTTTGCAATAGCCAAATGCACTTTTTTTTAAATCAGATCTTTTTTATTGAGTTTTTTTAACATAAAAAACAAAAACAAAACATGAGAAATAACAATAGAAAGATAAGTTCCATATAAGGCCACCATCCACATGAAAAAGAGAAAACATTTCAATAGTTGCAACTATCTCAACTATCAGAAAGATATTACAATGGCACGCAATTGGTTCTAATTAGTAACAGTTTATATGGATATGCTAAGATATATTATGACATATAGTATAATATGCTGAATGGGTCTCTAAGCTTCTTCCTATATAAAGAACATATTAATATTATGATTAAACACTTCCAGGAGGATACATCTGTGAGGGAAATTCGTTAGTAATATCTTACACACTGATACTGGTGTCAAATGGAGAACTTCACCGAAACAGCCAGGGAATAAGTGACACTTTATACAGGAGCAAAGACTGTCGCCAGAGAACTAATCGCATACCTCGATTTCGCCCATCTTGACCATATCTTGTAATATATTGGCATGGTACCTAGAAACTGATAAATAAATCTTTCGTCTCCAACTGTACCAATTACCAAAGCCAACCAAGCACTGAAGTCTGGCCCCTCTCGTGCCATCCATACTCTGATGATTGCAACCTTTAGCAAGAGCGAAAAGGTTAAGAACATATTTGGTCTCCGACCTTCCCAACAATAAACTGACAGCTAGACTAAATATGCAAGTCTTGGGGTACAGTAGTGGTATATCTATGCCGGTGACTTGAATACAGTTCACCACCCTTGACCAAAAGTTCTCTATCACAGGCCAACCCTAGAGTAGGTGCCAGAAGTTAGCAGAGCGTCCTCCGCATTTTGGGCAATTACAGTCAGATCTGCGACCCATCTGGAGCAACTTGCAGGAGGAATATTACATTCTGTGTAAAATGAACATCTGAACCTGTTTATACCTGGTGCATGAGGTAGCCCCCTGGGTACTGTCAAGCATATAGATCCAGTCCTCATCGGTCAGAGTTCCCAGGTCCACCTCCCAACCCTGTTGCAGTCGAGGCAAGTTGTCAGGGGTAAGTATAGAAAGTATATTGGCATATAAAAAAGCCACAAAGACCACTGAGATGGTCTTTGTGGATCCTGCTCATTTAAAAAGTAGACAAAGAGGATCTGGAATTGTAGAAGAAGAAAAAGAAAGTTATATTGTAGGTGCACTAATGTTTTCAGATGATCATGTTTAATTTTAAGATATAACTTTTATTCAGTGTTAATTAAAATTTAGCGAAATATAGGTTAAAAGGAATAAAAATACTCGCTATCTGTTTGATTATTCTCTATTGATATTAGGACTTGTGCTGATAAGGGTAGTGATCTTAGCAATATTTATTATAGCAAATGTGCTTATTATTTATAGCCACTCTTTGCTAACATTTTCCTGATATAAGATTAGACTGTGGTATTGCTAATTAATGACATGTTGTATACTAAGCAGTAGTAGCGATAGTGGTAGCGTAGCGGTTATAATTTTAATCAATGTATTTATTTTTTATAGCCGTTTCTTGCTAACATTCTTCTAGTATGCAGTAAGGCTATAATATTGCTTAGTCAATGCCAAATTAGTTACTAAGTAAATAAGATCTACTAGTCTTTATGGAAGTATATGTTAGAGGGAGTGAATTGCTAGCTACCTACAGATACCTCCGAACTAACTCTGGGTATATCGGGGTATGCTTTCAGCTGCCAATATAAGAGATATCAGCTTAACAGACAGCGAGGACGCCGACGCGCGTTTCGCTAGAGTCTGCTTTGTCCAAGGCAAAAATAAATACATTGATTAAAATTATAACCGCTACGCTACCACTATCGCTACTACTGCTTAGTATACAACATGTCATTAATTAGCAATACCACAGTCTAATCTTATATCAGGAAAATGTTAGCAAAGAGTGGCTATAAATAATAAGCACATTTGCTATAATAAATATTGCTAAGATCACTACCCTTATCAGCACAAGTCCTAATATCAATAGAGAATAATCAAACAGATAGCGAGTATTTTTATTCCTTTTAACCTATATTTCGCTAAATTTTAATTAACACTGAATAAAAGTTATATCTTAAAATTAAACATGATCATCTGAAAACATTAGTGCACCTACAATATAACTTTCTTTTTCTTCTTCTACAATACTAGTAATCAAGTTTAGGTGGCACCCCCAGGTCGATATACAAATAAGATTATACATTTATTGGGGTTATTTTTTCAAATGACAACTAGTGCGATAGAATCTTTTTCTCTTCAGTCCTAAAAGAGGATCTGGAGCAAGAACGAGATGGGCATTGCCAAACTGTGCCACTAGAGCATGTCATAATTGTAAGTATGTATAAAATAAGTTATTTGGTAGATGGAAATCTGCCTGTAATTCTGCAAGGATTTAATGGTGCCTCTAGAGTATAATTGTCCCAGACAAATAATACCTGCATCTCTCCATTTGGGAAATAGTCTTAGTTTGTATAATTCCGGTAAAATACAATTAACCCATAATAGAGTATCCTTATCCAAACCAGTGGACTGCAGTGCCCTCCCCACAATGCCCCAGATCACTAAAGCCTGCTTAAGTAATGGTGGGACTGTTCTATTGACTTTTGTACCCAATAAGGCCTGTATGGGGGGTCTATCAAACCCCACACAACCTTTCAGGAAATCCATGAGCTCAGGTGTCAGTGAGTCCCCAATACAATCCCAAAGGTGAGCTAGTTGCACAGCAAAGTAGTAGGCCCTAAAGTCAGGGAAAGCCAGGCCGCCTGACATTCGAGGACGACACAAAGAGGTTAGCCTAACTTGCGCTCGCTTCTCCCCCCAGAACGAGAGGACATATATTTATTGATTTGGGAGAAGATCCTCCTAGGAAGATAAACTGGCGAGTGATGCAATGGATACAAGAATTTCAGTTGCATGGCCATTTTGATTAAGTTGATCCTACCCGCCACTGATAAAGGCAGTTTAGTCCAGGTAGATGTCTTGTCCTGAAGATAATTAATCACTGGGTTGATATTAAGAGATATATATCCATTCTGCAAATTGGTGATCCATATTCCTAAATACTTAAATATCACCATCCATTGCAATGGGAGCGACTCAGAAGCGCTCTCCAGGACCCCCACACCAATGGGAAAAATGTTTGATTTGGCCAAGTTTATCTTCAGCTATGGTGAGCAGGACTGGTGAGAGGGGATATCCCTGCCTTGTGCCTCTACCCAGCTCAAATGGGGAAGAAGTGTGGCAGTTCACACTGACTCTGGTCATTAGAGCCGAATATAGCAGTTTCACCCAGGACAAAAACTTGGGGTTTCTACCAAATCTGTTCATGACTGTCCATAGATACTCCCATTCTACACAGTCAAATGCGTTGGCTGCGTCTAGGGACACTATCGCTGCCCCATTCTCGTGACCGCTGGGCATTTGCAAATGGGTATAGATTCGGTGAAGGTTGATGGCCGCGGACTTCCTTGGCATAAACCCTGTCTGATCTGGGTGGATCAGCTGATCAATAACCCTATTCAGTCTCATAGCAAGTATTTTGGCCAAGATTTTTACGTCCGTTGTCAAAAGGGAGATGGGCCTATAGGATTCAGGCAGCAATGAGTCCGTGTCCGGCTTGGGGATGACCACTATTACTGTCTCCGACATGGAAGGTGGTAGAGCGGAAGATTCACAAAAGTTATTATATTGCTTCATTAATGTAGGGACATTGAAGCTACCAAACTTTACGTACAGCTCCATGGACAATCCGTCCACCCGCGGGGTCTTGCTACACGGAGAGGACGCTATGGCCGCCTTAATTACTTATATAGTGATGGAGGCCTCATGGGAGTTCACAGCTTCAAATGAAAGCCTAGGTAGACACACCCGAGACAAAAAATCATTAAATTGGGCAGTGGAGTAATCCGCCCTGGAGGTATTCAAATCCTCATAAAAGGCTTGGAAAACTATAACAATTTTCTCAGTCTCACATTGAATAGTGTCCCGGTTGGCTTATGGGAAATTGATCCCTATGCTCTGCTGGACATGGCTTAGCCCACCCACAGGCGCGGAGTCTAACAGGCAGGTGGTTTTCACCAGGAACCCTCGCAAGGAGGTATGGATTTAGCGGCACCAAACCTGCAGGTCGCGGTCCTGTGAGTGGGTGAACAGCAGAACAGTGTGAAGGAGCCAGGTAACACGGGTAGAAACAAATGAGGCACAAGGAGAAAAGAAGCAGAGGCTGTCACAATGGTGTATCCAATGGTGATTGGTAAAGATACTGGAACAGCGGGAGTACAGCACTGGAGTATGCTGAGCACATAAGGGAAAGCAGAGGTAGCTGAGGGAGAACAGCCAATGAGTCACCAAGGCAGTTGCGGCTCACAGTGATAGCGGTTAGAGAACTGGAGCTGTCATGATGAAGTACATCAGAGATGGTATAGAAGTACTAGAGCAATAGTTTAGAACAGCAGGAGACTGAGAGTAAACTGACATGGTGAAGGCAACTCGTAGTAACAGCCGATGAGTCACAGTAGTAGTAGCGGCTCTGAGTGGTGGCGCTGAGAGAACTGGAGGTGTCAGGATGAAGTACAGTTGAGATGGTAATATCAGTACTGGAGCAGCGATAATTCAACACAGCTGGAGACTTGAGAGCAGAATGAAGTAGTGGGGGTACTCGTAGTAAAAGCTGATGAGTCCCAATAGTAGCAGCAGCTCTGAGTGGTAGAGAGGAGAGAACTGAAGCTGTCGCGATAAAGTACACTGGAGATGGTAGTAGCAGTGCTGGAGCAGCAATAATTCAACACAGCAGGAGACTGAGAGCAAACTGAAGGAATGGAGGTAACCCGTCGTAACAGCTGATGAGTCACAGGTGTAGTAGCAGCTCTGAGTGGTAGCAATCAGAGAACTGAAGCTGTCGCGATGAAGTACACTGGAGATGGTAGTAGCAGTGCTGGAGCAGCAATAGTTCAACACAGCAGGAGACTGAGAGCAAATTGAAGTAACGGGGGTAACCCGTAGCAACAGCTGATGAGTCACAGGTGTAATAGCAGCTCTGAGTGGTAGCAATGAGAGAACTGAAGCTGTTGCGATGAAGTACACTGGAGATGGTAGTAGCAGTGCTGGAGCAGCAATAGTTCAACACAACAGGAGACTGAGAGCAGACTGGAACACAGGCAAACCACGAGGAGAGCAGGGACCAGGACCACAGGCTATAGGAAGTGAGCTTGAAGAACAGGCCTCAGACAGGTGAATCCAGGAGGTTCAAATAGTGCTCTAGAAGTGCTTAGCCAATGAAAAAGAGGGAGGAGGTCCTGAAGTGCAATAGGCTTGCACCTGCACAGATCTGAATATAGCTGGATGAATGAATGAAGTTAGTCTGATGCTGGAATATGGCAGTTTCCAGATAAATGAAATGCGGGTAACGGGACAGGTACTACTTGCGGGACCGAAGCCTTACAATTAGTCCCTGTCCAGTCAGAGAAGGCAGCTATGGTTTGGGTTTGCAACTCAGTTCTAGCTAAGTACGCCATAAGGCTTCCACTTTTATCTCCCTGTGCGTACATACTTTGTTTAGAATAGAGGAGCCTACTTGTATACTTGTCAGACAGGTAGTCCGCCCAATTCTTTTGCGCATGCAACCAGGTCAGCCGATCTGCTGGGAGCCTAGTAGTCAGATATACCTGCTCCAAATGTCGGCAGGCCTGATCTAATCTTGATTCCTCTCCTCTGGAGGACTTCTTTTGTTTCTCAACCCGATTTATAATCATACCAGGGAGGAACGCTTTAAAGGTCCAGCGGCCTTACTGTGGCGACATTATGTGAGAATAACCCCTCGCAGTTCGTTGTCAAGTCTCCACCCGTTCCCATAAGAGTGAGCCAAAATGGCTTAAATTTCCAGAATGTAACTCCGACATCAGGAGTCAGAGCTACAAATAGCAGTATTGGAGAATGATCAGATATTCCCCTTAAAAGGTACTTGATCTCTTTAACCAACGGGGCCAATCCATTGGATATTAAAGCCAGATCTATACAAGAAAAAACAAGGTGGGATAGCGTGTAACAGTAGAATACATTCTGAGAAGGGTAACGAGACCTCCAAATATCTGTTAGTCCCATGTCCATTACTAGTTTAGCAAACGAAGAGGGCCCACCACTCATGACCATGACTGACTCACACCATCTATCAAAATCCTTGTCCATAACTGCACTGAAGTCACCAAGGCATATTACCGGGACATGTGGGGAGAGGGCAATAAATTTGGAGGCCTTGTTGAGTACTTCTGAATTAAAGGGCGGGGGGGATGTACACAGTAAGGAGTATGACAAGGGAGTTATCTATCAGAGCTCGAAGGAACACATATCTACCAAGTGGGTCCAACTGTACCTCTTCTATCGCAAACCTTAGATTCTTTTTTATCAATACCGATACTCCCCACGAATACGAAGAATGCACCGAGTAGTATGCCCAGCCCACCCAGGATTTTTTCAAGACCATGACCCTACCTCCCACCAAGTGAGTCTCCACCAAGGAAGCTACATCTGGATTGTAATTTTTTAATTGTGTAAGGACCAAGGACCTTTTAATATGATCATGAAGTCCCCTTACATTCACGTATAGAGCCAAAGCCTCCTATTTCTCATCCTAGAATACCCCATCATCTATTAGCATATTCCAAAGGGATACATCACAATTAGAGTAAAGCAACCTGTGGCACTGTAATAGCACAAAACATCTTGCCGATTCAAAATAAAGAGTATAAAATGATAAAACCCAAACCCCCACCGCGCATACCTAGACAAAAACAATGCTTATATACTTACTCCCTAATCCATCCCCTATCTTACTAAGAAAACTAGGAAACTTTAACAATCTTACCAATATTTGAGAGAGCTACCTGGCCCTAGCTTGCAACACAGTGTCCTCCCTTAGTATAGCCTCGGCACCCTACATATTTAAGAGGTAGAACATAAAATGTGATAAAACATCCCCACTAAACCACTAGTAAGGTAGATGAATCAACATTAAAGTAGTCAAGTCATTTCAAACCAGAATTAGTCCTCATCTTGCCTGGAGATCAGGCCAGGGCCTGCCGTCCAGCCTCCCTGGGCATGGAGAAAAGGTGAGAACGGCCGTCCTCAGCCACCCAGAGTCTTGAAGGAAAAAGCATTACATAAGGTAACTGTAAATCTCAATGCCGCTGTTTTATTTCGGTAAATTGGCCTCTGCTCTTTTGAATTTCAATAGTAAAGTTCGGAAACACCGACACCACATTATTTTTAAATTTAAGAGGAGTTTGCGTTCTGGCCAGATGAATAATCGTATCTCTGTCTTTGTAGTGAAGCATCTTGGCTATGAATGTTCAGGCCGGGGCCCCTGCCACAGGAACCTGGGATGGAAGACGAAGAGCACCCTTGACTGCAAATTGTGAAGTGAAGGCCTCCCTTCCAAACTCACGAACAAACCAAGTCTCAAGGAATGTTTCCGGAGCGGATACTTCCGCACGCTCAGGAAGGCCTACAAAGCGGACGTTATTCCTACAGAGTCGGCCCTACATATAGAGGGGGAGTGTTCGGCAGCAGATGCATGTGTCAGAACCACAGGAAGGGGAAGGGATGACTCACCCAACTGCTGCCTCTCGGTCTACTTCGGCCGCCCGGTCTTCAGGCTCTCCCACCGCTGCACTCAGACCAGCCCCAACAAATTCTCCGCGATCTCCAGGAGGGAAGGTGGATCTCCCACAGGTCAGCCAGCTCATCCAGCAGAGGTGTCGAGCAGAAGTGCCCAGCCGCAGGCCGCCAGGGTCTCCTCCACCGCCATCACACCTCACTGTCCCCACAGCAAGAGTGCTCCTCGCCGACCAGAAAACCGGACTCAAGCCCCAGACTCTTCGGTGAGCCTTTATTTTAGGTAGGTGCAGAGAGAATGGATTTTTAGTTTGTATATATCAGGAAGAGCGATCACTGCATGTCCTACACCATGGCTGGTCAAGCCACGCCCCAGGCAAATGCACCTTTACATGAAACCAAGTTCAGACATACAATATGTTAAATATTTGATAGACAGTGGGAAAGGGGAATGTTTATAAACTATTAATAGAAATAATTTTTCATAAAAAGATTACATAAATACATACAATGTTCATTTGCAGCGTGGTTGGTTGGTGTCATATGTCAAGAGATATATAACCCTAATACAATGTCCTGACCATGTCCTTTACCAAAATATCTTTCTAACACGCAGTTCTCTCCAGTGGTGGATTATAATAGGGGCGTTTGTTTGACATAAAATGGTGTCTGGTTATTCCCCAGTTTAACTCTCAAGTTGAAATATGACATTCACAAAAGGTAAAGTGAGTTCAAGGTAAGGAGCTAAATTTATATTAACAGTGTGATATATGTTTGCTATTTTTTTTATAAATAACTTAACGTGATGAGGCTTGCTGTGCATACTAATGAACTCCGAGTAAGAGTTTTCTCTGACTTCCAATGAAACCATAAGTTATGCTGTTGGCCGGAGCTGAGTTTAAAAAAGTATAGTAAGTCAAGTAGGTGATTAGCTATAAAAGAATGCATGTGGCATGGGGGCCTATGAATTAAATTACATAAACCTATAAATACTGCTCTTTCATACTATTTGCTTTTTGTGCTGTACTTATCCATCTGCTATATAAATTATATATGTGTATGTGAAACCTATTATTACAAAAGGTCTGAAAACCTTCTGGACCCTTCAGGACTCATTCACCTAGACCTCTGCACCATCATGGCCCCTTCTAGGCCTCAGTATCTTGCAGACCTCTACACCATAGTGAACACAATAATTCTTATTGTTCCCATTGGCTGCTTTTGTCTCTCATAATCCCCTCCTTTTAGAGTGCAAGCTCTCACAGACAGGGTCCAATACCCTACTCACTGTGTCATGTCTAACTCTGTGTGTCATATTTGTCCACTCTCTCTGTCACTGTTTTGTCTTCTGCTGAAGTGTTTTTTTATGCCATTCAATTTGTTATGCTAATTGCATCCATGCATTTATCTGCTTATCTGTACCCATTGTTCTTATCTGTATGTACTGTAATTTTGTTGTATCTTCTTAACCCTTATGTACTGCGCTGCAGAAGCCCTGTGGAGCCTTATAATAAAAATATAATAATAACCAGAAAGAAAAGGTAAATATTTTTTGCTGTTTGGTGAAATTGTTCCACACACATACATCATCACAGTGTAATGGTCCTAAGACTGAATAGGAGCCAAGTGGCAGTAAGGAAGGCAAGCCACAGGAAGATTGATTAATAAGGAATGGTCAAACGAAGCAGGGTTCGATACACAGTAAGTCTATAAGTAAAGGGTTCAGGAAGAAGAGTAGTTAAGGACAAGTCGAGGTTGGTTCATGAGAAGTAATAGCTTACAGCAGGATGCAGCAACAGAAACACAAGATCACTGGCAGGAGCATAATAATCTGGCAATGGAAACAGGAAAAAGCCAGGCTTTTATAGGAAGTTAAGGGAGGAGTCAGAAAATGCTGGAACATCAGGAGAGCATTGAAACTGGGCTACAACTAGAGATGGGCTGGTCTGGTTCCCCGAGAACCGAACCCACCCAAAACTTTGGGTATCCGAGTACCGAGAGCTCGGTACTCTCCCGCCCGCTCCGAATCCAAATCGAGGCCGAACGTCATTGTGACGTCTTCGGATCTCGTGGCTCGGTTCTCGTGATACCTCAAGATTATAAATACACGCCTCCACAGCAATCCATCGCTATTTGACAGAGGGAGAGAGCAGGGTGTATTGACAGGCTGATTAGAGCAGGGACAGAGAATCCAATATTCTTATTCCAATTGCTGTAACAAAAATCGCTAGAGAAGAGAGGAGGATAGAGGTTTATTTTATTTTTGTAATATTTGGCACTCCCCAGTGCTTTTGGGGTGTCCCCCATAATTGTGCATAAATATTTCTGGCTCTCAAAAGTCATATCTGTCAGCAGTATCTAACAAATAATTTTTAGCACTCCCCAGTGCTTTTGGGGTGTCCCCCATAATTGTGCATAAAAAATTCTGGCTGTCAAAAGTCATATCTGTCAGCAGTAGCTACAAAATAGTTTTTATCACTCCACAGTGCTTTTGGGGTGTCCCCCATAATTGTGCATAAATATTTCTGGCTGTCAAAAGTCATATCTGTCAGCAGTATCTACCAAATAATTTTTAGCACTCACCAGTGCTTTTGGGGTGTCCCCCATAATTGTGCATAAAAAATTCTGGCTGTCAAAAGTCATATCTGTCAGCAGTAGCTACAAAATAGTTTTTATCACTCCACAGTGCTTTTGGGGTGTCCCCCATAATTGTGCATAAATATTTCTGGCTGTCAAAAGTCATATCTGTCAGCAGTATCTACCAAATAATTTTTAGCACTCCTCAGTGCTTTTGGGGTGTCCCCCATAATTGTGCATAAATATTTCTAGCTCTCAAAAGTCATATCTGTCAGCAGTATCTAACAAATAATTTTTAGCACTCCCCAGTGCTTTTGGGGTGTCCCCCATAATTGTGCATAAAAAATTCTGGCTGTCAAAAGTCATATCTGTCAGCAGTAGCTACAAAATAATTTTTAGCACTCACCAGTGCTTTTGGGGTGTCCCCCATAATTGTGCATAAAAAATTCTGGCTGTCAAAAGTCATATCTGTCAGCAGTAGCTACAAAATAGTTTTTATCACTCCACAGTGCTTTTGGGGTGTCCCCCATAATTGTGCATAAATATTTTTGGCTGTCAAAAGTCATATCTGTCAGCAGTATCTACCAAATAATTTTTAGCACTCACCAGTGCTTTTGGGGTGTCCCCCATAATTGTACATAAAAAATTCTGGCTGTCAAAAGTCATATCTGTCAGCAGTAGCTACAAAATAGTTTTTATCACTCCACAGTGCTTTTGGGGTGTCCCCTATAATTGTGCATAAATATTTCTGGCTGTCAAAAGTCATATCTGTCAGCAGTATCTACCAAATAATTTTTAGCACTCCCCAGTGCTTTTGGGGAGTCCCCCATAATTGTGCATAAATATTTCTGGCTTTGCGCTCAGAATGGATTCAAAGCAGTCCACATATGATCAGAATGAGCAACCAGGTTCTGTCACCAGTCCTGATGTTAGTGTTCCCAGTACGTCATCTGGGCAAGGCGATGTCAAACTACAGAGTGTTTCGAAATCAGTCCAAAAAACAAAATCAATTTTTTTTTTTACTGTGTTGAAGCGAAAAAAAAGTGTCACTGAGCAAAAGTTAAGTGCCGATAAAAAAAAAATTGCCAACATGCCATTCTACACACGCAGTGGCAAAGAGAAAATGAGGCCTTCACCTTTGGCTATTAGTGGCAGATCCCAAAAAGTTACCGAGCCTACAATTGGTGCACAACTACTGTTACACGTCAAAGCCGAGCTGCAAGATAACAGTAAGGCATTAGAGGATAATGTTTGCTCTGATTCACAAATGACACCAATCCCTGTGGAGAGTCCATCCAACAGTGGTATGTCTAATCGTGAGCATTCTGTTAGTGTACCCATAAAGAAGGGCCCTTTCAGCAGTTCTGCTGACGTGTACCTGAACAGCCCGAGTGTAGCCGGTGATACACCAAATTGAGGATGCCACTTTGGAAATAGAAGAGGATGAGGGGGAGATTTATGGAGGTGACGAGGGCGCTAATGAGGATGTTGATGATTATGATGCAGACAGATACCAAATTGCCTTTCTCAATTTCTATTTATATTCTAGATTATATAACGGCTGAATAGTTTTCTATTTTATTCCTAGTGGAGAGGGGATCTGATGCAGACAGATACCAAACTGCCTTTGTCCATTTCTTTGTATATTCGAATTTCTAGTTCTACAGTCTATGCAGGCTGCTTTTTTTTATATTCAACTACAAGTGGAGGGCGGGGGGGGGGGCATAGATAGCCACCAAAGTACCGTGGTCCATTTAATTTTACTTACTAGCTCCACAGTCTGTGCAGGCTGCTTTTTTTATATTCAACTACAAGTGGAGGGCGGGGGGGGGGGGGGCATAGATAGCCACCAAAGTACCATGGCCCATTTAATTTTACTTTCTAGCTCCACAGTCTGTGCAGGCTGCTTTTTTAATATTCAACTACAAGTGTAGGGTGTAATATACACCCAAAGATGCTGGCTACATTGCCAATAATCAAAGATGGAGGAGGTAGACAACCAGGTTTGACTGTATAATTTGCAGACAAGTGTTCGCATTAAGTACGGCCTACCAGGGATTAAACTGTTTTTTTCATAATTTATTAGCTTTAGAATTACCTCACTTATCTAAGGAACTGGTGGAGCACTAAATTAGGTAATTTTAGACCAAAAAAATTGTATTTTTTTGAAAAATAGCAAAACAAAACCAAACAAAACCAAAACCAAAACACGCAAGGGCAGTTTTGCAAAACCAAAACCAAAACACGACGGTAATCCAGATCCAAAACCGAATCCAAAACCAAAACACGTGGGTCAGTGACCATCTCTAGCTACAACACAAAGTGAAGGCAAGGAGCTGTCCAGCATTCATAATAGTTCAGTCAGCAGAGCAACAGACCACAGAAGTTGAGGGTCTGGGTTTTAATCCTGACACACAGAGTGCCTCCTACAATCATCATGAGGAGCATTGTTTAACATTTTAATAAGGAGTGGAATGCCAGAGACAATGTGAGTAAAGATGATGCAATGTTTTTATGTAATTTATTATATTTTAGGAATTATGCTCCAAATAACGCAAAAACAATTGTCGCAATAACGTTCCAAGAATTCCATATAAAACGCACATACATGCAAACGCAATTATTTGGGTGGTATTTAGAAAGAAATAGAGGTAGAAAATATGGGAATGCTCCAGGACTATAGAGAATATTGCCGCAAGCATTTAACAGATGAGAAAAAGAAGACCTTAATTACCCCTGATTTTGCAATCCACAATGCTTAGCAATGCCCACCCTCTGCAGAACTTAAGTGGCAGAAAGGGAAGGGACTCTCCAGAAGATGGAGAGCCAAGGGAATGTCAACGTAAGAAGCATTATGCCTAGGTCCAATCATGTCTTCAGTCAGAGGGTATAAAAGTAAATAAATGTGATAATAGTAGAATAATCAAAGCAACATTCTATTACAAATTAAGGGACCCATTCAATTAGCTGTGAGGTTCTTTACTAAACTTGTGGCTTTGTTTCAGCATGATGCTGTAGGTAATTGTCTTCACTTTTTTTTGCTCATAAGGGAGGAAGCAAAAATGAACAAATTTTTCATAACTGTTGTTGCCGATAAAGTGTGCAGAAGCACAACCAAGAGGTTACTATTGAACCTTGTGAATAAATGAATCAGCCATGATGTGTACCATCTCAATAGGATTATTATCTTGTTCTGATATATGTCTTCCATTTAAGCTGTTCATTTTGCTTTCATAGTTTCTTTAGCTTTCAGGATAAGCATTAAAAAATAGAGTGTTTAATTTATTGCTTGTACCTGACAAGCACATTATGTTAATTAATTATTGTTTACCTTAGCATATATTAAATAGTAATTACTTTAAATTGTAAAATGTACCTAAGAAATACAGAGTCACTTTAGCTTGTCCTTGCACAACCTACCAAGTGAGTTGTGTAGAGCTTTTCAGATACAAGTACTAGAATGTATTTTTTTCTACAGTTAATGGACAGAAATGCAATACAGGATGCTAATGAAACAGAACTTGAGAGCTCATGTATTCAATTATATATGGCACTTTGCAAAATTCCAAACATTTGTTTGAAACTTCTTATAGAGATATCAAATAAGAAACACAATGTTTCAAATTGACACAAGTTATGTTCTCATTTCTTGTGTGATACATTTAATCTTAAAGATAAATTTCTCAGTAACAGTCTCAATATTAATCTTAACAGACGAATGAATACATCAAGAACAAATTTTATTCAGGTAGGTAAAGACAAGGTCTGTAATTAATACTTATAGACAATCACATTTGAACATTGCTCCACATATATATATATATATATATATATATATATATATATATATATATATATATATATATATATATACATACACAAGGTATATCTATAAAATAATGAGACTGATTAAATAACTCACCTTTACTTATTGGTATTACAAATATAATGTTTGTCCCCTTCAATATACTCCCCATTTGCACTAATACATCGCTGTAGTCTTGTTTTCCACTGGTCGGAGGGATGGAACAAATCAATTTCTGTCACTTGTTTCAACATATCTGCCGTTTTCTTCTTTACAGCATCAGCTGACTCAAAATGTGTCCCTTTAAGCACTGGTTTAACTTTTGGGAAAAGATAAAAATCGCAAGGTGCTAAATCGGGCGAATATGGAGGATGTTCAAGCCTAGTAATGTCAGTTTGTTGGTCAAAAACTGCTTCACAGAAAGTGATGGGTGGGCAGGCTCTTTGTCCTGGTGAAGAAAGAAACCATAGCTCCACAGTTGCGGACGTTTCTTTCTGACTCTTTCACTCAGCTTTTTCAAACTTCCTTATAATAATGCTGATTAACTGTTGTGCCTTCTGGAACCCATTTTTCCAAAATAACTCCCTTGATATTGAAAAAAGAATGAGTATTGCTTTGAATTTTGACTTGCTTTGACAAGCTTTTTTCATTCTTGGTGATGACAGTGTTTTCCAGTGCATTGACTGTCTTTTAGTTTCAGGATTGTACTGGAAGATCCAAGTCTCATCACAAGTGATTACTTTATGAAACAGGTTTGGATATGTGTCAAGTTGCTGCAGAATGTCAACACAACATTCCTTGGAATGTTCTTTTTGCTCTGGTGTGAGAACACTTGGGACAAGCTTTGCAAAAACTTTCGTCATGTTAAGATCCTTATGCAAAATTTTCCATACAGTGTCTTTGTCAATGTTCACGGATTCAGCTGTCATTCGAACACTCGGCGGTCGTTTCGAACAATCGGGCAGATTTTTTCTACATTTTCTTTGGTGCTTGAAGTGCAAGGTCGTCCAGGGCGTTCATCATCTTCGACATTCTTACGTCCCTTGCTAAATCTTTTGTGCCACTCGAACATACGCGCACGAGACAGGCAGTCATTCCCATAGGCCGAAGTAAGCATTTGAAAACATTTTGTTGGTGTTTTGTGCAATTTTACTAAAAATTTCAAATTGACACGTTGTTCAACTTTTAAAGTTAACATTTTTTCAGCACTACAGAAAATGCAACCAAATTAAATGGTGACTTACAATCAACTTAATGTCATAGAGTTTTGCAGCTTGTCATGCAGATTCAGACAGGTTCAAGGTTACTACGTATGCTGTTATAACTGGTTCTGACTGCTTTGTTTACTAGGTGGAATCACAGTCTCGTTACGTAATAGACATACCTCGTATATATATATATATATATAAAATCAGGCACCGTCCCGCACTCTTACCTGGTGCTAGTCAGTATTCAATGGAAATTGGCCACTTTGAATTGTGTGGTTTCAACGCACAATGCTATTCAATAGCAAAAAAGTAACAGCGATTTCATAGCAAAAAAGTAACAGAGTGACAATTTAATAAAATAAGTAGAGATGATTACATACGCAGGCACCCTGGATCCAGCATACAGTCATTCAATCCTGAAGTCTGTGGATGATAAGACTGTGTGTTGGTCCCAGAGCTCCTGCTTATATACAGTTGGTGTTACATTGAAAACAATAGAGATGATTTGACATGTTTCCATAGCTTCAGGCTCCAGGACAGTCTGGTATAATGCAGGTCATTGGTCAGTTCTAACGATGCCCTCCAAGGGTTGGGGTCAGCTCTCCAAAAGCTGCATTTTATCTTCCCGCTGAAAAGCTGGTTCAAGCTGATCATTAATTCCCTTTTATCCATAACTCGCATATGCAAGGTGCGATCTCTTAGCCTATAGGAACGAATCTCTAAGGATAAATAGGGGATTAGAATGATACTAAACATGATATGTTTCCTGAACCTTAGATCTCAATAAAGTGCATTTCTGCATTTATTTAACATTATGATATTTAACTATTAACTATTACATTTGATTATAAACTATAATACAGACTATTTAATGGTAACTATTTACAAGTGAGTGTGTAAGTGTAAATGTGTGTTGAAGTTTTCCTACGTGTTGTGGTTAAATTCGCCCCTCCATGCCGTAGCGTGCCATTCGCATATTTTCAGACAAAGACAATCAGATTGATGTTTATTAGTTTGATATGACTACATCCAATTATTTGACTTCAACTATATATATATATATATATATATATATATATATACACACACACTGCTCCATGGAGTTGATTTGTGTACTTATTGACCTAAGACGTAGGGGTATATTTAGTAGCCTGCAGGTTTCAAAAAGTGGAGATGTTGCCAATAGCAACCAGTCAGATTCTGGCTGTCATTTTGTAGACTGTACTAAATAAATGTTAACTACAATCTGTTTGGTTGCTTTGGGCAACATCTCCACTTTTTCAAGCCCACAGTTTAATAAATATACCCCATAATGTACTAGACATTGTGTAAAAAAGAAAACATCTTTTCAACATTTTAATAATACTTTATTACTTAATGAGAAAATATAAGCTAATGGATTAGGCTGATATAATTTCTAATACGTGGTCAGACTACTCTATATTATCGTTAACGGCTGACCTCTTGCAGAACCCTCGGGGCAGAACCTCTTGAAAACTGAACAAGACTCTTCTTAAACTCCCTGGGTTTAAAAATCTCATATCCGATTCTATCACAAAATATTTTGAAATCAACTCAAATTCAGAAGTCCAGATCCCCACTACCTGGGAAGCACACAGGGTGGTTATACGGGAAGATATCATTCAGTTCGCCTCTCGTAGAAAAAAAACCCGTAATGAGACTCTTAATAATCTTACACTCCAACTTAAACATTTGGAAACATTACACAAGGAGTCTAGTTCCCATTCAGTCTTGGAAAAGATTAAAAAAACTAGAGGCGAAATTCAATTGATTCTCGCAGAGAGAACAGAACGTCAGTTTAAATGGCTTAACCAAACATTTTTCGAAAAAGGCAAAAAGGCCAATTCACTCTTGGCCAGGACACTGAGAGCCAAACGGGGCTCCCAAATAATCAACTCAATCAGAAATAAAAAAGGGGACCTATCTTACGATCCTAGGACCATAAATGAAACTTTTCATAACTACTATGAAAACCTGTATGACCTCCATAAGGACCAAACTTCCCCGAGAGCTTCTCCTAAAGCTATCAATACCTACTTAGACAACTGTTCATTACCTTCACTATCCTCCCTTCAGGCTTCTACTCTTAATGAGGCTATCACCAGTGAAGAAGTAATATTGTCATTAAAATCACAAAGGAATTCTAACGCCTCCGGCCCCGACGGCTTTATGATGTTATACAACAAAACTTTTTCCAAAGTACTGGTGCCCCACCTGACTGAGCTGTTTAATTACATTTTGATGGGGGGCAAATTTCATGCTGAATCCACTCATTCCACTATAGTGGTGATTCCTAAACCTAATAAAGACCCAACTTGCTGCCCTAGCTACCGCCCTATTTCACTAATCAACGCAGACATTAAACTTTTTGCTAAAATATTGGCGAGCCGTTTAAACGCCTATATGCCAACCTTAGTCTTCCCAGACCAGGTGGGCTTTGTACCCACTATACAGGCTTTAGACAACACTAGACGCACAATAGATATTATTGCCCATGTTAATCAGAATAAGATCCCGTCAGTGGTTCTGGCATTAGACGCCGAAAAGGCCTTTAATAGACTCTCGTGGCCTTTCATGTTTAGCACGTTAAATCACTTCGGATTAAACGGGGTCTTTCTATCGGCCATTCAGGCCCTATATCTTCGCCCCTCCTCATTGGTACTGATAAATGGGCTTCTGTCCCAAGCTTTCTCTTTAGGCAATGGCACCAGACAAGGGTGTCCCTTGTGTCCCCTGCTATACGCCCTATGTATAGAACCTCTGGCTGCAGCTATCAGACGAAACCCGGACATCTCAGGGATACAAATTGGCCCCCGCCTCTTTAAAATTTTGTTATTCGCTGATGATGTACTATTAACACTCTCAAACCCCTGCATTTCGCTTCCAAATCTTCTTGAAGAACTTAAGGAATATGGGTCCTTATCAGACTATAAAATAAATAACTCTAAATCGGAAGCCCTTTCACTCCAAGTCACTAGAGTCACCAAAAATATACTCGAATCCTCGTTCAATGGCGCCCTAAGGCGGTGCAATATTTAGGGGTCCAGATCACGAAAGAATATAAACTATTCCATGCTAACTATACCCCCCTTTTAGTCTCAGTAAAAAGGGACCTGATTAAATGGGACTCGCTCTTTCTCTTCTGGTTTGGTAGGATTAGTGTGATAAAGATGAATGTTTTGCCTAGAGTCTTATATCTTTTCCAGACATTACCCATACCAATCCCAGGTACTTTCCTAGCGAACTTGCAATCTCTATGTGGCAAATTTATTTGGCAAGGGAAAAAATCGAGACTTAAAAGGTCATGTTTGGCTAAATCCACTCAGTCAGTCAGCTACTCGCTTGCGGATAGCGAAAGAATGGAAATCCCTCAATCCTCCAAGCCTCCAAAGTGTAGTCTCTCGTGTGTGGTACATGGCCACTATGGAAAATATTACCAGTCTCCTCCATGTCAAAACTCTAAACTTTCACAAGGTTTGGGACTTTTGGTACTCCTTCCATCAAGCAACAACGCCCGCCACCTAAAAAACTATCTTTCAGATGTATTCATCAGGTTTATCCCTTTCCTTCTTTACCCCTTCCCTTTCCCACCCTTCCCCCTTTACTTTTCTAGCTTTCTTTCTAAAAGAGAAAAAGAATCAGCATCGACACAGAGTTCCATAGCAGCAGAGCCCTTTATTGTCCATAGCTGGATCAGATCATTTCTTTTTTTTGTTCAAATTTGCACCTTCATGCTAACTTATAACAAGAAATATCTGTAATAATATGTATTATGTTTGTTTTTTTTACTTTCTGTATTCTTATTGACATGTTTTGGATCTTCTGTTTCAATATTTTTACTACCTGCTGTGTGAAGCTCATGTTCTTGCAAAAATAAAGAGTTAAAAAAAAAAAAAAGAATCAATATAAAAGAGAATATATAGAGGAGGTAAGGCAGCCTTCAATAATTAACTAGTGGAGAAAATAAAAAAATAATTAATTGGAATTGGTACATATAATTTATTAAAGAGAAAGACACCAAAAAAATCCACTGGCACTATGCTTTGAACCAGTAAAAGAGATACAATTTGTTTGCACATAAAGTGCAGGAGATTCAGTTAAACACATTTTAAATATTTGATAAGCTATCCACCATGTTAAGGTGGCCCTGCTAAAAAGTGGACCGAACTGTAAACAATGAATGTCCTTATATTGGGTCACATATTCATGCATTTTTAATTTGAGATGTATTATCCTGAGTTACCCCTGAAGCCTTTAAATTGGCAGTAGAAGCACCAGCACTCCCTGTCAGCTACTGCTCAAATACATGCCTCACAAACAATACTAAGCATCTAAGCATACATTAACAATGAAACAGGTGCAATTTCTTAAGAGAATAATATATTTTATTGAGCTAAATAAATATATTTGATTGCTTACGTTAATTTCTTTTTATATAAATAAATAGGAGATCAAGATGGCGGTGGTGTATGACAGGATACTGTAAGAAGAAACTAAGTAAAAATCAGCAAACAGATGTACAGTCATGGCCAAAATTTTTGAGAATGACACAAGTATTGGTTTTCACACAGTTTGCTGCTTCAGTGTTTTAAGACCTTTTTGTCAGATGTTGCTATGTTATACTGATGTAAAATTACAAGCATTTCATGAGTGCCAAAGGCTTTTATTGACAATTACATTGTTTATGCAAAGAGTCAATATTTGCAGTGTTGATCCTTCTTTTTGAACAATAATAAAAACAATAGTAAGTGCTTTCAAGGGTATTGAAATGGATTGCTGCTTCCTTAAATGTAATAAATAAGACAACAGAGGGGGAAGCGCCAGAATAACAGTCGGTGTTTGGGGAAAAAAGATGTTATGCAAAATAAACCCTACGCGTTTCATCCGCTGGACGGACTTTTTCAAGGATGGGTTTGTGGCTGCAGCAGAGGTTATAAATACTCTCAGAAGCCTTCAATTAGAAAAACTTTATTCATAAAAAACATTATTCCTGGAAAACATATAAAAATACGTAAAATCCTTTAGCTTGTCAGTTGATAGGTGGCAATCTTGCGGTTCATTGTAAAAAACTGATGTGTAAAAGAGAAAAGGGTAAATATACTATAAGAAATTAAAACGGTGGTCCTAAAGGACTTACTTTCGCTGGCATACAAAGAGTTAAACCAAACTGGAGAGAAGGAGATTTTACAAAACACACCTCCCAAATAGAATCTAAATTGATCTTCTTACTCAAAACACTGGCGCCTTATGGCCTTAATCTGGATTTTGAACTCAGCTCTTTTTTATAATTTTACAACTCTCTTTACCACCGTTTGAAAATGACTTTACCCATGTGCTAATCAGTATAATCCCTGTACCTTTTGAAGATTATCAGTCTGTCCCTGATGGTTTTCTTGGAGAGAAGTTGCTTCTTTGCTGGCCTTCTTGACAACAGGCCATCCTCCAAAAGTCTTCACCTCACTGTGTGTGCAGATGCACTCACACCTGTCTGCTGCCATTCCTGAGCAAGCTCTGCACTGGTGGTGCCCCAATCCAGCAGTTGAATCAACTTTAGGAGATGGTCCTGGCCCTTGCTGGATGTCCTTGGGCGCCCTGAAGCCTTTTTCAAAACTATTAAACCTCTCTAGTTGAAGTTCTTGATGATCCAATGAAAGGTTAATTTTAGGTGCAATCTTACTAGCAGCAATATCCTTGCCTGTAAAGCCCTTTTTGTGTAAAGCAATGATGACTGCACATGTTTCCTTGCAGATAGCCATGGTTAACAGAGGAAGAATATTAATTTCAAGCATCTGTTAGGAGCCGCAGGCACCGCCGCGACTCTCTGCTTCTCCTCAACATCACAGCCGTCTCCATGACGACCGGGGCGTCACTTCCGGTTTTTCGGCACCGACCACGGCGAGTGTGCTAAGCAGCACGCCCCAGCAGGTAGTACAGCCGGGCGCAGGCGCTATTTATATCCCAGCCTGTGGGCTGATTTATTAGGCACTTAATTAATTAACTGGGGACTGGCAGTATATTAGGCAGGGAGGGCTTAGCCTCCCTGCCGGTTATAGTATCCAGTTTGCCTGTCAGCTAACCTGCTCCTGTATTGTGTTGGTGAAAACCTGTTGGATTGAATTCTTGTGTATGACCCCCTGCCTGGACTTTGGACTCTGCCTGTTTGCCAGTGACCCTGACCCTTCAGCCTGTACCTTGGACCTTGCTACCGTGGCTGTGACCCCAACCTCTGGCGTTTTTATTGACTACCCTCAGGGCCGGATTTACCACTAGGCAACCTAGGCAATTGCCTAGGGACCAGCGGTCACCAGAGGGCCCTCCCAGGGCCGGTGGTGAGACCACCCTTTAAAAATGGGCCGCTACTTATGGGCCAATGCTATATGCTTGCCCCCCTGGGCTAAAGTCTGTCAATCAGCCCCTGAATAGGGGTATATGTTATGCTAAAAAACTATAGTGTTATGGATTTTTTCAGGGAGGGGGCACCAAACCAGTATCTTGCCTAGGGCCCCATGAGATCTAAATCCGGCTCTGACTACCCTGCTTGCCTGTGACCCTTGACCTTGGTTATCATTTTGACTACCAGCTGTCTTCTACCAGTCTCCTGGCCCGCCGCCGTGGTCCTGCATTACCAACCCACACTACACTTGGAGCTAAGTCCTGTGGGCATCCGAGTATCGGTGAGCGCATCAAGCTGTAAGTGAAAGGCAGCTGCTATAGGCGAAGATCTCCGTCACCTAGTTCTGTGGGTTGGTGATCAGGGCCAGCAGCCTAACATTATAACCGGCATACAGACATTCCGGAGACGAAATTGGAATGGATGAAAGCGGAACCAAATTGTCTCCATTTCAAGCTCTGGCGGGTCATGTTGAGACCCTGTATCAAATACACTAGCCATTTCCGTCCCGCCGATGAACCCAAGTTAAATTTGCCGGACCGGTTCTCCGGAAATAGAGCCCTGTTCTGGAACTTTAAGGAGAGCTGTAAGCTCTACTTTTAGCTGAGACCTCGGTCTTCTGGTTCGGAACAGCAGAGGGTCGGGATTGTCATTTCCCTACTTCAGGGTGACCCTCAGTACTGGGCCTTCACCCTGCCTCAGACGAGTCCTACTATGCAGTCTATGAAAGCCTTCTTTAATGCATTGGGACTGCTCTATGACGACCCTGACCGAGTTGCCTCCGCTGAGGCTCATCTACGGGCTCTAAAGCAAGAGCGACGTTCTGCAGAGGAATACTGTGCTGAGTTCCGCTGATGGTCGTCTGACAGTGAATGGAATGATCCAGCGTTACTTAGCCAGTTTCGTCTAGGACTGTCAGAGCAGATCAAAGATTCATTGGTGCAGTATCCTTCTCCCACCTCGTTGGAGACCCTTATGCAACTTGCCATTAAAATTGCCAGGAGAATTAAGGAGAGGAAGACCGAGAAAGAGACATCTTCCATTTCTTCTGCATATATTCCCGTTCTTACTGATATTAAGGAACCCATGCATTTAGAGGCATATCGCTTCTCTCCTGAGGAAAGAGACAGAAGGCAATCACATGTTCTTTGTCTCTACTGTGGTAATAAAGGCCACTTCTCCCGTTTTTGTCCCAACAAACCTGGAAAAGTAGCATGCCTAGGGAACGAGGGAAAGGTTCACTTAGGTTTGCAAATTGTTTCCTCAAAGAATGCTGTCCTGATTCCCGCAAAAGTCACTTTCGGTGCCTGTTCCGTGGCTCTGTTGACCTTCATTGATAGTGGAGCTGCGGGCAACTTTCTTGACATCGGGTTTGCCCGTTCTGCTGGAATTCCGACTGTGAAGCTCAAGTCTGCTATCACTGTCTGTGGCTTAGATGGGAGTCCATTGCCTGGTGGCAAGATTATCTGGGAGACCCCGCTACTGCAATTAAACATAGGAGTTCTCCATTCAGAGTCCATGACCTTCTTCCTTATCGACTGTCTATCAGTTCCGTTGATTCTGGGCCATCCTTGGCTTTCCCGTCATAACCCTGTTGTGGATTGGGTGGAAGAAGAAATTATCCAGTGGAGCCCTTATTGTTCACAGTCCTGCTTGACCTTGCCACTCCAGATACTGCAATCAGTTCCCGCGCTTGTATTCTCTGTCTGGTCCCGAGACCAAGGCCATGCAAGTTTATAATGAGGAAAATCTTGGGAAAGGGTTCATCAGGCCATCTAAATCTCCAGTGGGAGCGGGATGCTTCTTTGTGTAAAAAAAAAATGGTGGATTGCGGCCCTGCATTGACTTCCGGGGCCTTAATCAAATTACAGTCAAGAACACCTATCCTCTCCACCTCATCTCAGTGCTATTCGATCAGCTAAGGGGTGCCACCGTCTTCACCAAAATTGATCTCTGTAGAGCATACAACCTCATCCGCATCAGAGAGGGAGATGAATGGAAGACGGCATTCAACACACACTCCGGCCACTATGAGTATCTGGTCATGCTATTTGGCCTCAGTAACGCACCTGCTGTATTTCAAGACTTGATTAATGAAGTTCTCCTTGAATTTCTCTACCACTTCGTGGTTGTCTATTTGAATGACATCCTGATATACTCTCAGTCGCTGTCCTTGCATTGGAATCATGTTAAGCGGGTTCTCCAAAAAATTCGGGACCATCATCTCTTTGCCAAGTTGGAGAAGTGCGAATTTGAGGTACAGAAGGTATCATTTCTGGGATACATCAGCTCCCCTGCTGGCTTCTCCATGGACCCAACTAAAGTCCAAGCCATTCTCGACTGGGTACAACCCAACAACCTCAAAGCTGTGCAGAGGTTCTTGAGCTTCGCAAATTATTATAGAAGGTTCATCCGCAGTTTTTCTGATATAGTGGCTCCTATTGTCGCCCTTACCCCGGAAAGGAATGGATCCTACTAATTGGCCTCCACAGGCGGTAACTGCATTTGAATTCTTAAAGAGGGCGTTTGTCTCCGCTCCAGTCCTTAGACACCCCAATCCAGATGTTTCCTTTGTATTAGAAGTGGATGCCTCCGATGCTGGTGCTGGCGCTATCCTTTCTCAGGAGGATCCCCACACTCACCGTTTGCATCCATGTGTATACTTCTCTCGTAAATTCTCTACTGCTGAAGCTAATTACAACGTGGGCAACTGAGAACTATTGGCCACTAAGTGGGCCTTTGAAGAGTGGCGTCACTAGCTAGAAGGAGCGGTACATGTTATCTCCGTGATTACGGATCACAAGAACCTACAGTACATCCAGTCGGCCAAACGGTTGAATCCCAGACAGGCCCGCTGGGCACTCTTCTTTACCCGCTTCAATTTCGTAATTACATACAGACCTGGTTCTGAAAATGTCTGGGCAGATGCTCTATCTAGGAGTTTTATGTCGCATCACGTTCCTGTTTCTGATCCTCTGCCTATCATTCCTTCCTCTATAATCCATGCCGGACTAACTCAGGATTTAAGTATGACGCTCCATAGATTCCAAAAGATAGCTACTGCTAACACTCCAAGGAACCGTCTGTTTGTTCCAGTCCACTTGAGAAAAGCGGTTCTTTCTGAGGCACATGACAACAAGACAGCCGGGCATCCTGGAATCCATAAAACATTGGAAATTCTTTCCCGTGCCGTGTGGTGACCCTCATTATCTGCAGATGTCAGAGACTTTGTCCTCTCCTGTGAGACTTGTGCAAGGAGTAAGGTCCCCAGGAACTCTCCTTCAGGTCAGCTTGTTCCGTTGTACATTCCCTCGAAACCTTGGACACACTTATCGATGGACTTCATCGTTGATCTCCCATCCTCTGCATGGCATAACACCATATGGGTGGTTGTAGATCGATTCAGTAAAATGTCCCATTTCATACCCCTAACCAGACTTCTCAGCGCTAGAGATCTGGCTATTCTCTTTGTCCAACATATATTTCGACTCCATGGTCTTCACGTTGATATTGTCTCAGATCGTGTCTCTCAATTTGTTGCGCAGTTCTGGAAATCTTTCTGTACTCTTCTTGGAATCAAAATCAGCCTTTCATCTGCATACTGTTACGAGCCACGGCAGTGCCCAGCCGCCGCGACTCTCCTACCTCCGTCCCAGCCGTCGCTATGACGACCGGGACAGAGGGCTCGTCGGGGGCTCGTCGGCCGCTGCCATAGCAACGGCCAGACGCTCTTCTATCCAGCGCCGCGTCCCGGCATTAGAGGGCAGCCGGGCGCGTGCGCAACAGCGGGGCAAGTCTGCAGGCTGATTAATTCCATCAAGGAACAGCCTGTGGGCAATTAGAGTACTGGGCTCTCATTGGTCTGTTTCAGTATTTAAGGCAGGGAGGGCTTAGCCTCCCTGTCGGTTATAGCTTCCAGTTCCTGTGTTGCTGCCTGCTGCTGTACTTTGGTGTTAACTCTTGGATTGAATTCTGCCGTGTATGACCCCTGCCTGTTTTCTGGATTTGCCTGTTTGCCTGTGCCCTTGACCTTCTGGCTTGTACCTCCGTTTCTGCTGATTTGCCCGTGACCTCGACCCTTGGCTTGTTTCCTGACTATTCTTCCTAGCAAGTGACCCCTGACCTCGGCCCCTCTTTTGGAACTGCTACCTGCCATTATCCTCTGCTCCTGGGTTCCCTGCAGCTGATACACGCCACACGACCCTCTGTAGTCTGCAGCCAAGTCTGTCCCCACCACTAGGGGCTCCAGCGAACACCTGACTATCAGAGTAGACTCCGGGTGGTGTTGTATTGGTTGGAGGGGTTCCTGACACATACCACCCTCAATCTAATGGCCAAACTGAGAGGGTTACCCAGTCCCTGTAGCAGTTCCTGCGATTATACACCACAGAATTCCACGACAACTGGTCCTCTCTGTTACCCTGGGCAGAATTTGCCTACAACAATTCTTGTCACTCATCCACTCATACTTCTCTGTTCTACTGTAATTTTGGTTTCCACCCCAGGTCCAATTCTTTATATTTGCTCAAGTCCGCTGGTATTCCGGAGATACGTTCTAATGCTACAGATCTCAAAATTATCTGGAAGAAAGTTCAGTGCTCTTTAAGACGAGCCTCATTTTTCTCTAAAAAATTTTCTTATCGGCACCGTACAACCTGTTCTTTCAAAGTGGGGCAGAGAGTTTGGCTTTCAACTCGCAACATCAAGCTCAGACAGCCCTGCAAGAAACTTGGGCCTAAGTTCATTGGACCATTCACGATCACTAGACAAGTCAACCCTGTAGCCTTCACGTTAAAATCCCTGGTTCCTTGAGGATTCCTAACACCTTTCACTCTCTTTCCTAACACCTTTTGCTCTCTTCTTAAACCAGTGTTATATCCAAGCCAGTCTCAGCATTCTCGGCCTTCAAGTTCTCGGGTTCCAGATCTAGATGGTCCCAGGGAATTTGTGGTTCAGAAAATTCTTTATTCCAAAAGAATTCAAGGTTAGATTAATTTTCTGGTTCAATGGAAGAATCGTGGTGTTGAAGATCGGTCCTAGATTCCTCGAAGGCGCTTCTATGCGAAGAAAATTATAAAGGAGTTCTTCAAGCAATTCCCTAGAAGGCCTGGATGTCGGGGTTCCTTAACCCCTCCTCAAGGAGGGGGTACTGTTAGGAACCGTGGCGACCATGGGCACCACCGTGACTCTCTGCTTCTCGATGATGTCCCGGCCGTCTCCTTGACGCCCGGGCGTCACTTCCGGTTTTTCCGGTGTGCTAAGCAGCGCGCCCCGGCAGGTAGTACTGCCTGGACTTTGGACTCTGCCTGTTTGCCAATGACCCTGACCCTTCAGAATGTACCTTGGACCTTGCTACCGTGCCTGTGATCCCGACCTCTGGTGTGTTTATCGACTACCCTGCTTGCCTGTGACCCTTGACCATGGCTACCGTTTTGACTACCAGCTGCCTTCTACCAGTCTCCTAGCCCGCCGCTGTGGTCCTGTATTACCAACCCACACTACACTTAGAGCTAAGTCCTGGGGGCATCCGAGTACCGGTGAGAGCGTCAAGCTCTAAGGGAAAGGCGGCTGCAAAACTGGGACCATCAGACTCAACATCTCCTCCTCCACCCCCTCTCCCACTGCCCCTATCCCTCCTATCCCCTCCAACAAGCAACTCTGGTGTTCCTTCTGTCCTACTTCTGGTGAAGAAGTTCGCTGCCTCACCCTCTACCTGTCCTCTCGATCCCATCCCCTCTAACCTCCTTCGCTCTCTCTCTCGCACTGCCTGCTCCTACCTTGCTCAATTTTTCAACCTATCACTCTCCTCTGGTGTAGTACCCTCCTCTTTTAAACACACTCTTATCTCTCCTATCCTCAAAAAACCCAATCTTGACCCCACCTCCCTTGCCAATTATCGCCCCATCTTACTTCTCCCCTACGCCTCCAAATTACTTGAGCGCATAATCTGCTGTCGCCTCACCAGATACCTCTCTGACCATTCCCTCCTCGACCCTCTCCAATCTGGTTACCGCCCCCTCCACTCCACTGAAACTGCCCTGGCAAAAGTTACCAATGACCTCCTATTAGCCAAATCCAAGGGTCACTTCTCCATACTCATCCTCCTTGATCTCTCCGCGGCCTTTGATACCGTGGATCACCCCCTCCTTCTGCAAACTCTTCTCTCTCTCGGCCTCTCTGGCTCAGTCCATGCCTGGTTCTGCTCTTACCTCGCTAACCGCACCTTCTCTGTCTCCATGTCTGGCTCTTCTTCCACCCCCTTCCTTCTCCCGGTTGGCGTCCCCCATGGCTCTGTTCTCGTCCCCCTTCTCTTTTTGCTCTACACCTCCTCCCTCGGTGCTCTTATCACCTCCTTTGGTCTTCAGTATCACCTTTATGCTGACGACATCCAACTTTACATCTCTTCTCCTGATCTCTCTTCCACTCTCCTCTCTCATGTATCTGACTGCCTCTCCGCCATCTCCTCCTGGATGTCCTCGCGCTTTCTCAACATCAATATCTCTAAAACTGAACTTATTGTCTTCCCTCCCGCCAGACTCCCCTCTCATCACAAGCTCTCTATCGTTGTCAATAACACTACCATACCCTCTGTCACCCAACTCCGATGCCTGGGTGTCACTCTTGACTCCTCTCTCTTCTTTGCCGCCCATATCCAATCCCTTGCCCAAGCCTGTCGCTTCCAACTGTGCAATATCGCCCGCATCCGGACCTTCCTCTCTCAAGATGCCACCAAAACAATTATCCACTCTCTCATCATCTCCCGCCTCGATTACTGCAACCTTCTCCTCACTGGCCTCCTCCTCTCCCATCTTGCCCCCCTCCGCTCCATTCTCAATGTGGCTGCTCGACTCATCTTTCTCTCACGCCGCTCCTCCTCAACCTCCCCTCTCTACCACGCCCTACACTGGCTCCCCTTCCCCTACAGGATCCTTTTCAAACTCCTCACCACCACTTATAAAGCTCTCTCCCAGTCTACTGCCCCCTATATCTCTAACCTCCTCACCACTTACACTCCGGCCCGCTCCCTGCGCTCGGCCAATGACCGTCGCCTCTCCTCCACTCTGATCAACTCTTCCCACTCTAGAATCCAGGACTTCTCCCGAGCTGCCCCCCTGCACTGGAATGACCTCCCACGCTTCAACCTTCTCTCTCCTAACCTGTGCTCTTTCAAACTGGCACTTAAAACCCACCTGTTCCTTAAAGCTTACCAACCAGCCACCTAACCCCTCATCCACTCTTTTCGTTCTACCTCTCTCCCCTGGCCCCTCTTTTCTCTCCCCCTGCTTCACTGGCTCCCTTTCGTGCCTGTTTTTGTTTCACCCTCCCTTAGGATGAAAGCTCTTACGAGCAGGGATCCCCCTCCCCTCCTGTCTCCAAACCGGTTCTTCTGCTCTGTCTTTACTCCATATGTCTTCCTGGAGTTCCTGAAGCATTGGTACTTTGTGTTTATTGTTCTGTACTTTGTCACCCCATTTATTTACAATAAATCTGATAATAATAAAAATGAAACTATTCCATCAGTGAAAAATTTGGATAGTGGAGAGGATATAAATTTTTTGATGAAATGTGGGAGATGCAATTCTTGTAAATTTGGTATAGCTAGTTCTAACGAGATTGCAAGTAATGTTAAAGTATTTAACATTAAGGATAATATTAATCTGCTTAGAAAGTATGAAATCGTATTGTATCTATAATATACTTGACAGTGTTAATGACAACTTTGACTTTACTCTTTTTTTTGCAAATAAAGTGTTGTTTTTAAAAAAAAGAAAAGAAATAGATATATATATATATATATATATATATATATATATATATATATTTATATTTATTTTCTTTTTTATTTAAAACAAAAGCAACATATTTACAAGTATAGATTGTAAGCTTGCGAGCAGGGTTCTCTTACCTCTCTGTCTGTATGTATTACCCAGTATTTTCTTATTAATGTATGTTGCCAATTGTAAAGCGCTACGGAATTTGCTGGTGCTATATAAATCAATTTTTATTATGATTATGATAATGATATATATATATACATATGTATATATATACATATATATATATATATATATATATATATATATATATATTTATATATATATATATATATATATATATATATATATATATATATATATATAAGTTATTGTTCCTAATGTTCCAGAGTCTAGTGAAAAAGCTTGAACATGAGTTTATTTAGGTTACCTGAACACTATTCTGGTGGGGAACAACCTGCAAATGTATCACTGTTTTATTGACACCACCTGCATTTCCTTCCTACAGCTGTATATATTTTAAATACAGTTGTCCTAATTGACATTTACAATTATTGTAGGGTTGGCACTGTGTCTTTTTTTAAAAAGGTGCAATATTTTATATTAATATATATATATAGATACAACGACCCACATTCTATGGTCATACCACAAAAATTACTTTTCAACAATAAATTTCACAGCCTATGATTAACCTACTAACCTTAAATGATCCTCAACCAGCCAGTTATAAAATAGACAATATTGAGATGAAGAAAGCAGACAGAGATTAACAATTTTGGGGACTGCTGCATTTAAGCCAGGGGCCCTTATGGTCTAATACACACATATGCAAAGATTTCCCCCTTCATAGCTCTCCCACTGCCACCCTCATATATTTCCCACTGCCCCACTCGTACCTCTCCCACTGCCCCTCTCGATATCTAACATATTACCCCCCCCTCCATCTCTATCACATTGTTGCCCCCTACATGCCTCTCATTGCCCTCTTAATTACCTCTAGTTTTGACACCAGTTCTGCTGCTCCGCTGTGAGCTTCTTGATGCTCAGACAGAAAGTCTACTTCCTCTCTGAGCACTGGATTGTGAGGCTGCCTGGAGTCTCCTTAGAATGCTCAGACAGTGCTTGAGGAGTCTGTTCAGTTGGAGTAGCCTCATGTATTGAATTGGAACAAAGAGACCACCCCCACACAGTAACTAATAGTGTAATCATTTGAACCGTAATAGATAAAACAAGGTAGTAAATAACATACTTAGTGTCAGTACCAGCAGTCTGAGGCATCACTGGCCTGCTCCAACACTCTGCATGCCATTGATTGCTGGCCTTTCCAATTAGAATCCTTGACAGAACCCAGCTGGGCCCAACCTCTGGCTAGATGTCAGGTGCCGTCACCGCTTGTCCTCCTCTGCCAGGGACAGACACCGCTCTGTTGTTCCTGTGTGTCTCATTGCTAGGCAACAGGATGCTTCTGCTCTCGCTAGCTAGGCTGGGGCGGATGAGTGGCTGTTTCGTGATGGCGGTC
Organism: Mixophyes fleayi; assembly: GCF_038048845.1. NCBI lineage: Eukaryota > Metazoa > Chordata > Amphibia > Anura > Limnodynastidae > Mixophyes > Mixophyes fleayi. The sequence continues at coordinate 63,750,674 of NC_134408.1, forward strand.
AGCCACACCGATAGCCGAAACCACTGTCCAACAATGACAGCTAAGTGGCCTCTATTTCAGGGAGGCTCTGGAACCATTAGGGCAGTGCCGTAACTAGACATTTTAGTGCCCTGGGCGAGACAGGACACCAGCGCCCCCATCTAAGTGGGAGTGACATTTGCCAAGTGGGTGTGGCCAACCTAATTTGGGGGTGTGGCTAGCACTTTACTGAAATAATTATGTTCAACATATTTACAAGTGCATGATAGATATAGATATATATATATATATATATATATATATATATATATATATATATATATACACATACACAGTGGTGCGATTCAAATAAATTAACAACCGTTTCTCTGCCCTACTGACCATTTAATGACCAGGAGGTTAAGGAGGATACAACGCAATGCAGTGCTTGCAGAAGTGGACAGTATTTTCCCAAGGAGCAAACAAATGGAATTTGCACCACTTGTATCACAACATCATGTGTCCAGGTGTACATCTGCACCCCTTAGATGGATTTACCCCTAATTTTAAATTTGGCCCAATGTGTTTTAATGATGTGATCTGGTAATTGGCAACAAATACTTTTACACCTCTATTGTCCTGTGTGTCTACTCTGTGTGTTCCACATATACAATTCCTGCTAAATATTTAACTCATTCTGCATCTGGCCTTAAATGTTCCCAGTCCTACCCTTGATACACCACACAGCAGAATAATCTGACTGTCATGATCCCAGCTCTATTCATAGACTATAAAGTCTGCAAAATATGAATTTACAAATACATTTCAAAATGACAAATGGAAAAGATTACTCTCTAAAACTTCACACTTCTGCGGAATGGCGAAACGGCCTGTTTTGCCTGGAAGTTTTACACAGATCAAGTTGGTGAGAAATTTCCACACAATTTTGGTCATCTCTGTCAACTCTACAGTGGGCACATTTACCTAGATGTAGTGGTGTGCCATGAATATGTTACTCTAACAGTGTTATGTGTAGGGCTTTCACCGAACTGAATACCCCAGAATGCCGTGACAAATATCATTTGGAGTCAATAATATAATGAGGCTATATAAAGGCTATAAAAGTAACAAACCTAGTTATGTGTTATAAAATTTACTACACAATCCTGGAAATTTACAAAAAAAAATAGGAATACAAACATCACAGTCAATGTAGTGACATGTAAAATGGCATTAAATAAATGAAGGACACAGTGACTGCACAGTGAGGTGGTCTACACAGAATATGGACCTCTGCTGATGCCCCCAATTTATTATCCATAAATCAGACTTTTCTTCTTTATGCAAGAACCACAGTAGACATGTGACATCAGATCTGTCTTAAGGTTTTTGGAACTGACACTCTGACACAGCATCTTCTGCTAGTAGCCACACAAACATAAATGTAAGCATCTTTGTAGGTACCAGCGACATTGAACACAACATAAAACATCCCAAGCGATAAAAGAAAAGAAAATGATTTTATACCCAACCTTACTGGAGACGTTATTACTTATCTGTAGGTGTATGGAGAGGGGTAAGATATAAAGAGAGCACTGTAGGCGGAGGGAGAGAGAGAGAGAGGGGGGGTGAAGGGGGGGGAGAGAGAGGAGGGGAGAGACGTTCTTCCGCAGTCCACCAACAGGAAGTTAGGCATTTGGAACGCAAGTTTGCGTTCCAAATGCCGAACTTCCTGTCAGTGGAACGCATATGCGTTCCACTGCGGAAGAACGTCTCTCCCCCTCTCTCTCTTCACCCCCTTCACCCCCCCTCTCTCTCTCCCTCCGCCTACAGTGCTCTCTTTATATCTTACCACTCTCATTCTGCATCTGGCCTTATCTGGAATATCTACAGACTACAATAAATGTCTAGATATAGAGCCTGGTAGCGGACGGCTGCCGCGCCCCTTTGGGCTCTGTGCCCTGGGCGACGGCACCGCCCGCACCACCCTAGTTACGGCTCTGCATTAGGGTGCCAGAGTATCTAGATCTCTAGGTCTCCACATGCTCCAGCACTCCTGTATATGTACAGTCTCCTGCCTGAATTCCTGTGTACTGAACTGGCTTTCCCTGATGTTACTTTGGATATTATTTGGTTTTGACCCCTGGCCTCCTGACTTCGCTTTTGCCTACTCCTCTGTACCTCATCTGTCCGCACGGTTAAGACCTGTACAACCACGATTGTTCACCGCCCACCTCGCTGGTAGCTACCTCGGAGGGCCGCGACCTGCACGTCTCTCGCAGTGAACCCCAAACTCCCTTCTGGGGGTCCCTGGTGAAGACCAGAAGCGTGTTATACTCCACGCCTCCTTGTGTAGCAGCGCCAATACCTGCAGGGGATCTTCAGCCAGAAACATTCCGTGACAGTAAACTCTTGCCATGACTTTTGAAGCACCAGGTGAACCATCTGCTCGTGATTTACTACTACATCTTGCCCACAGGGTTGAGAAGCAAGAATCTAAACAAGCTCAGTTACGGGTAGTGGGATTACGGAATACATCCAAATTTCTTAAAAGCTTGCACTACCCCTCACCCTCCAGTAACACAATATACTATTCCAGAGAAGCAAGCTAATAATTAGCAGATGAACTGCAAAAGCTCTCACCCTAGAGGCTTAAACCGGGCACCGTAATCCCACTGCCCGCCCCCCCCAAGAGTCTACTACTCTGCATACCCATATAGTCGCCCCAGTATACACGACAAAAGAGCTATAAACAAACTGCAAAAGGAGCTATAAACATCTCCCACTCTAAAAGAGCCACCAAACGGCCGATATCGTGTATACTGTCTCGCCTCTCTCTCTTTCCCCCCCCTCTCTCCCTCCCTATCCCCATCTTATCTACCCACAGGTCGCGCCACGGAAAAAACAGAGAAACAACCAACAAAAACCGGAACTGGAACATCCGGAACATCCGTCAAGGCAGCACCAACCCTCACTAAAATGAAACAAAGCGCAGACGTCCCAGGTAAGCCCTCCCAAAAGGGTCCCTACCACCCACTCCAAATCCTCAGAACTGGACTCCAGAGGCCATTGCCGCATTTGATTCTCTGAAAGGGGCGATCTCTAAGGCTCCGGTCCTTGCTCAACCCGACCAACAAAAACCCTTCTTCCTGGAGGTAGACGCCTCTTCCATCGGTGTTGGGGCAGTTTTTTCACAAGAATCTGCCGCCGGAAAACTCCATCCTTGTGGATTATTTTCCAAGAAATTTTTATCCTTCAAACGTAACTATGGCATTGGAGACAAGGAACTGCTTGCGGTAAGTCCTCATGCAGGACTCGTGCCATCTCCTTAAGACTGCTCTTTTCCCAGTTATGGTGTTTACCGATCACAAGAACCTTACCTACCTCCCGAATGCTCGTTGTCTGAACCCTGGTCAGGCAAGGTGGTCTTCATTTTTTACTAGATTTGGCCTTAGAATTACCTACCACTCTGAGACTCTTCATTCCAAAGCTGATGCCCTCTCCAGATCTTTTGATATTTCTGACCTTTTACCCAGTTCCGAACCTCCACCCAAATGTGAGCCCTTTTGCATTGTCACTCTCACTAGAACTCCTCCCATAGATTGTTCTTATTTGGAACCTCATCTTCATTCTAATGCTCTTCGATGAGCTCATGCAGCCAAATTCTCTGGATATGCCATGTTTGAAAAGACATTCTTGTTGCTGTCCCTACGCTATTGGTGGCTTACTCTTCATACTAATGTTAAGGAATTTCCAAGACAATCCCTGTCCGGATTACTTCTACCTCTACCCATTCCTAATCACCCATGGTTAAGTCTTTCTATGGATTTTCAAACTGACTAACCTCCCATCATCATCATAATCATCACCATTTATTTATATAGCGCCACTGATTACTGTACAGAGAATTCATTCACATCTGTCCCTGCCCCTTTGTAGCTTACAGTCTAAATTCGCTAACATATACAAACATAAAGAGAGAGAGAGACTAAGGCAAATTTTGATAGCAGCCAATTAACCTACTAGTAACGGCTTCAACACCATCTGGGTAAATGTAGATTGATTTTCAAAAATGGCTCACTTTGTTCCCTTGAAGGGTCTTCCCTCAGCTGCTAAACTTGCACAAGTCTTCATCAAGGAGATATTTCCCCTCCACGGCTGTCCACAGGAGATAATCTCTGATCATAGTGTACAATTTATATCTCGGTTCTGGAGAGCATATTGTAAAGACCTGGGAGTTGCTCTAAAATTTTCTTCTGGATATCACCCTCAAACGAACGGCCAAACGGAATGAGTAAATCAAGACCTGGAACTTTTCTTTCATTGTTTTTCTTTTCATAACCAATCCAACTGGAGCAATTTACTGTCTTGGGCCGAATTCGCCCATAACAATCATGTTCATTCTTCCTCTGGGTTCTCCCCATTTTTTACGTTGTACGGTGTCAATTCCATTCTCCCTGATTTTTCTTCTCCTGTAGTTACTGTTCCGGCTGCCCACTCCATGATTCGAGATATGGTCAAGATCTGGTCCTTCACCAAGGAAAATGTATTGAAGTCTTCCCATCCCTCCAAACTTTTTTCGGATTGTCACTGGAAACTGATTCCCACTCTCCATGTTGGAGATAAGGTGTGGCTGTCCACACGAAATCTCAAACTTCGGGTGCACTCCATGAAATTGGCAGCACGTTTCATTGGGCCTTTTCTAGTGATTCAGATTGTTAATCCTATAACCTACAGACTCTGGCTCCCCCCTTCTCTAAGAATCCACAACACCTTCCACATTTCATTGATTAAACTATTGGTGCTTAATAAATTTTCTCGTGCTCCATCTTCTCCTCAACCTATTCCAACCATGGCTGGTAATGAGTATGAGATTAGTCAAATATTGGCCGTACGCAAGCTACGGGGACGCTCCCAATATTTGGTTCACTGGAGGGGAGATAAACAAGATAGTTTTTGCATGCTACTCACTGTTCAAACAGTGCCAACACATCCATGTACCTTATTGCCAGGAAGCGCTGTTCAAACTGTGCAAACACATCCGTGTACCTTATTGTACGGTACATTCAAGCGTACTTTGTGTACTGAACTGTACCCTCAGCATTTTGCCTACTGTGTGAAACATCTCAGTGTATTCTGGTGGGACAACCTCCCTTTTGTATTGCATCCATATATCTTCTGGTGTGTTCCCCCCTAACCCCAAGTTCTAGTGCTTGGTAATTGAGTTGATGCTTAACTGTAGTTTGATAAAATGATCAAGGACATCTGAATATCTAAATGTGGGTGTCCTGGATATGAAAGGTCCTTAATTTGTGTAATCTGATAGATTATATGTCCTTCCCCTCAAGTTTAGGAATTTAGTAATTCTACTAGTGCCATAAAAATGTAGTGTGTAGAAGACAGAATTTTATTGACATGAAGAGGACAAAAACAGGCTCATCTGAAACAACTCAGTTCATATGCTGCTAGGCACTGTCCTTACACTTCATGGTCCAGAACTGGAAGTGATTCACTTCTATGTTTCCTGCAAATGCTGTATGAGATTTCATTAGGGGTATAGCCTCCCTACCAAAATTACTGCTTATAAAGTTAATAAGTACAGATGAGCAATTGACCAACTCTGGATGTTATTCATGATTACCAGCTTTAAAGGTTATTCAGATTTCTAGGCTGTAATTGTCCTGTATTTGCAGCAGGGGGAAAATTCCCTTAAAGTTCTTGTAGCTCCATATAGAACAATGAAGCTCTATGTTGAAAGAGAAATTCTAAAGAAGACACTAGATAAGTGTATGCACCATCTTGAGTGTTTTAACATAAAACCACACATTTTATGTTACAAAATCGTATTGCCCAAACAATTTTATATAAAAAATAATGTCTAACTTAATGTCAAAATGTTAAATAATGATCACCAAATTTTGCACTATACTATTATTCAGAATATTAATGGATATATATAAAGTTAGTGATCAAAAAATTGATGTGATATTGAGGATTGTTTTTTACTGTTACTGTTACTTAATTCTGTAGTCCAATCTGTCCATATGAAATGTTCTTTGTTTAACACAGATGACCTCCTTTTCTACTTCTGATAATATCACCTGAAGTTCTGTAACCTGATTGCTATAAACAATTAGTTTATTCACTATTGAAATATAAAGGATTTGAAGAATATAACAATCAGGCTACAGAAATTAAGGTGAGATTACCAGAAGTAGGTGGAGGTACTCTGTGTTAAACAAATAAAATGTCATAGGTACAGATTGGACTACCAAGAGGAAAAAATTAAGAGGAGCAAAGAGCCCAATCCTCAATCTCACATCATGAAACAGTATCACATAATCAAACTACTAATGGATTTAAATAATGTTATTTAAGGCCCATTATTGCTGAAGACAGAAAGAGCTGTCATATTGTCAGTGAGAAATTTATAGTGATGATAGAAACAATTCTGAATAAAGAAGTGTTTTTTTCAGATAAGCACTCCATTTACTATACAAAATACGCAATATTCTATCAGTCTCCATCACAGAGCAATAAAGGCATCTTAACCAGTTGTCCTATGTCTAGCCTACCACAACCACTGCATACAGATTAATTTAAGTGTATATTTACTACTTTGCATTGTGTAATTCTACTAATTACCTTTTCATTTTTTTGTGACTGAATCAAAAGATTAGTGATCTTTTCTGGAAATTTTAACAACATTGAATGTTCTAAAGATCTATATATAAGACATAACCACACTACAAAAATATTATAAACTAGGTCATGTACCCAGCAGTCTTTTATCAATCTCCACTCTGAAACACAGTAACTCCTCTTGTTTCAGCTGTGTCCTCTTCAACTTAGAATGTAAGCACTCTAATGAGGAGGGTCCTTTATACCGTTTGTTTTCATGTCTGCATTTATTTTGTATGCCTTGTCTGGCCATGTTTTATGTATGTACTGTTTTCCCTACTGTGTGGCGCTGTGGAGTACTGTGGCGCCATATAAATCTACGATAATAATAATACTATCCCTAGAAAAAAATGAGTCATGGGGATGAATAATACTATTACACTCCCCACACCAGATTCACTAATACAAAAACACAGACCTTGGTTGCCTAGAGAAATTAGTAATTCAAGGCCTCAACAAAGAACAAGACACAATTACTTAGATTTAAACACTCTTCTACCAGGTATAATTTAGTAAGACCTCTTTCACAGCAGAGAAATCGATCGTATGGTTTTTTTTAGAGCTAGATCACCTCAGATGTTAATTGCCACATGCACTAAAGTAGAGATACTACATCCATGAATACAGTCACCTTTGTGGATGAAAAGAAGGTACCAATGCAAACTTTCATCCATGCTTTATCCTGCTGATTCTAGTTGCTTAGCTCATTAAACAGTTATTTTAAAAAACTATGCATACTACACACAAAATATCATCATCATCATCATCACCATTTATTTATATAGCGCCACTAATTCTGCAGTGCTGTACAGAGAACTCATTCACATCAGTCCCTGCCCCATTGGGGCTTACAGTCTAAATTCCCTAACACAGACAGACAGACTAGGGCAATTAGTTAGCAGCCAATTAACCTACCAGTATGTTTTTGGAGTGTGGGAGGAAACCGGAGCACCCAGAGGAAACCTACGCAAACACGGGGAGAACATACAAAGTCCTCACAGATAAGGCCATGGTCAGGAATTGAACTCATGACCCCAGGTGCTGCAGAAGTGCTAACCACTACGCCACCGTGCTGCCCAAATATACTCAAAGCCTCACACAAGAGGAATAAAAGCTTTTAAATACCTTAATTAAGAATACATCTGTGATCATTAATGCATTTGAGAAAGGGGGAGGGCTGGTATAGTAATTCAAGACAGGATGGATTACCTTTGTAAAAGGGCTATTAGGGTGATTGGGATTTTAATCTCCTTAATAGTCTGGCAAATGTATGGATGACCATTTAATAATGTTAATTATGACTCTTATCGTCAACCAACTCCTCGCAAAGGTAATTCTGAGTAAACCTAAGAAATTTAATTTTATTTCCCCTTAAATTCACAGGATCAACATTAATATAATAACTTATGCTCATATCTTCAAGAATAACTACTCACACGATATAGCTTCATTTAAAACATGTTGTATTATTATTTAACATTCTAATTGTAAAACTTATGCATTTACTATAAAACAGTAAACAGTGTATTTATACAAATTAGATTTCCTGTTGTATAAATATACAAGTCATTGTGTCTGTATTTTGACCAACTATTGTCTAAAGGTGTGTGTGTGTAAGTGTGTGTGTGTGTGTGTGTGTGTGTGTGTGTGTGTGTGTGTAGAGGGAAGGAGGGGGGAGACCTGTAGGGGGAGAGAACACATAGGCAAGACTCCATTCTAAAACTCACTTTTCAAACATACATTCCACAACCAAATCTTCTCAAAACTTCTACCATTTATCTATCTATCATTTCCTTTCACTTATCTCAGTCAAAGTTCAACAGCCATTATTGACTATCTACATTCCTTTCACATGGAAGCTTCTAGATGGCAGCCATTTTACAAGTGTGGTACCTTCTAGATCCATTTTCTCTATTGTCTGAACTCAGTATGCTCTAAACACATGGTATTTCACCTTGCTGCCATATTAACTACATCAACATTTCCAGCAATAAACCATATTATTTCAGAGTTTCCCTTTAAACCAGCAGTCTAACAAAACCTTATATTAAACAATCTGACCACTTTCTGAACAATCCAATCATTTGCTATGCATCGAAGTCCTAATCTTAGCCACACTTTTCAACAGCAGCATAGCATGCTTTCCAAAACCATTTACACGTTTTCTTCAATTTCCCATGAAATACTTTTCCAACACAACCATTCTATCTAACATGCATATCTTCCATGCACTTATTATACCTTTACACTAAACTGCATTAAAGAAAAATAACCATACAATTCTTTTACAGAGCATTTGCAATTTCCATTACACAAATGCTACCATGACCAAAACTTCACTAAGTTCATTTTATTTGAACTCAGACAATTCCATTCAAATAACGTAAGAAAACTCCATTATAACTTTAGTCCAACACAGAACCACACAGAGCTATGTATATATCCAGATTCAACCATCTTCCATTCAAAAACACATTACACTTCATTCAAATTCTACCATTTACAAACCATCACAAAATATATTTCCAGATTTCCTTATCTTCCATTCAGTTACATTTTACCTACTAGCCAGATTCTAATATTAATTGACTTCCCAGGCCCTCACATATACAGACCACCATTCCATTAAACTTGGTTTCCAGAAGCCGTCTATGCATGTTCTATCCGGGTCAAAGCAGAATAACAAGACAGAGCTCTGTGTTTCTGCTAGAGATAAAGTTCACTTACAAGTGAAGTGAGTTTACCTTTCCACAGGAAGTGCTCACAGCATGTAGCCTGCATCAAAAGCAAAGACCTGATTTTCTCAGTTTTCCACAAGTTCCATAGTAACAGGTGGGGGAAGGGTTTGTATGTGCAAAGTCACTGTTCTCATTCAACTATGACTGAAGTCTGATCTTATGTTTTAAAATGAAATATAAAATAATAGTTTATATATTACCTTAAAGAAGCTAAATTAATTTTGGAAGTTTAAATAACATATAAACAATTGGTTCAAAAAACCATATTTAAAATTATTTCTTCTAATGATACACTTACATTTAGAAAATAAGAAAGGAGTTTCAGGGGGCGTGGTCTTGCAGCCATTCTGGTTGGTCGCAACTTTTATGAGCTCTGCATTAAGGTACACAAAAATCTATCCCCACTGGCTGCCTTGAGCCTCTTGTGCTCCCCACCGCCCAAGAGTGTTTATTTGGTACCTGGGGAGACCGCACGATGCAGCACTCAGATTGGGGCCTACTGGGTCTCACAACCGCAGCCGCCCGTGACTCGACACTGATTCTTAAGCCGGGCCCATCGGGACTTCAGACGGGTCATCATAGGCCTTCAGTGGTCACTTTTACATATGTGACCTTCGGTCTAAGACTGTGGCCACCTCAAGTTATGTTGCATTAAACTGCCGTCCATCATAAAAATTGAGAATCGCCGGCTCCCCCGTGCCACCATCGCTTGGTTCTTACCTGCTTTTCTGAGAGGTCGCACTCCTTACATGACGAGGCAAGCAGAATCTTCAGACCGGGTCATCGGGGAAGTTGAAATATCTACCGGTCCGCCGCTCTTCCAGTGGGCATCGCACGGGTTTCCACAGTGGATCGAGGGCCCTCGAGCTGGTTAGAGTCTTCAGGGTGTCCTGCTTCCTTATGACACCTGTGACGGTGGAGCGCCTGGTAGATCCTGGCGTTCCAGTATCCATAGGGCCTGCCCGCTGTTCCTGGTGCTGAGAGTGACCCAAGTGTGAGGTGGGATAAGTTACTGTATATCTCCAGTACAGCAGGACCCTAACAGGCAGCTGGCTCCCAAGGAGAGTGTCTGATTCGGTGCTGCATCTATTCACGAAGGCAGACTTCCCAGTGTTACTGATTCTCGTAGCTTTAAACCTGTGCCTCTCTGCCACCTAGTGGTGATTCTCAAAGAGTGCAGGTATTGCTATTGTTTATCACAAATACTGTCCCAGATTCACTGCTTTGTGAATGCTACAGAATACCTTGGGCTGCTGGACGCAGGATTACATCGTGCTCTATCTGGTTATACATGATGTCCGGAATTTTACACACAAGAAGGTGGACTGATCTATGTGGGTCCCAACCATGTATTTAAAGTTAGTGCGCTACCTTTCTACAAAAGACAATAACACTGTATTGCGACTTGGCTAGATGGCTGTGTGATCCATCCACTGGGGAAAGCGACATGTGACAAAGCAGATCATCGACTTATAGCAAGTCTCCGCTTAATATCTGTACCTCCATTTTCTACTTGATGATTGTGGAGCGACCATCTAATGGACAAGGATAAGAAAGGCAAGTCTAAGCGGACATCCGGAAAATCTACGAATATGCCCAGACATCAAGATCTACGGCAATATCTACACTCTGCAGCTACTCCTTCAGAACAAGATAATAGCGCACCATCTTCACCTGAAGCCCCTAAGGCCGCAGAAATGGCTACTCCAACTGAATCCTCCCTTACTGAGTGCCCTGTAAGTACCAATCAAGATATTGGGGCGATCCTGCAATTAGTAAAATCTTTACCAACAAAGAGAGACTTTGAGTTACTGGAATCCAGTCTTAAAGATACAGTTAAGAAAGAGGTCACACTCTACAAGCAGAGTTAACCCGCCTATCGTCTAGAATTTCTGTGTTAGAAGATTTCAAAAAAGGAGTCTGTGAACTGCTCAGCGATACTGTAACTCAGAAGGCCCAAGATCTTTTATTGTTACAAAGTAGAGTTGAAGGCCTGGACAACAGGGGTCGCAGGAACAACTTGCGCATCCGTGGAATACCTGAGGATATATCTACTCAGGATCTAATTGCCTTCCTCAATAAAGTTTTCAATGCGATTCTTGAGCAGGATCTCTCCACAAGTAACCAATTTGATAGGGCTCATAGAACGCTGAGACCTAGGGGTTCTCCATCTGAATGGCCAAGAGTTGTGATTTGCCGTCTGCACTACTACATACAGAAAGAGGCAATTCTGCAAAAATCGAGAAAGCTGGACGGCATTGAGTATGACGGTAACAGACTTCAAATCTTTCAGGACCTTTCATGGAATACTTTGCAGATGCGTTGATCAAACCTTTAACCAATGCATTACGTGCTAAGAACATTAAATATCGCTGGGGATTCTCATTCAGCTTGCAAGTCAGGGGCAAATGCAGGATTTTTAAAGGGGGGTTTCCAAATAGTTGAATTCTGAACAAAGCAAAAATACAACTTAAAAAATAAAGTGTCACAATAAGATGTCAACATAAACTTTTTTATAGATGAGTCACAAAATAAATTCTTATTCACATAGTATAACATCATGTAATAATAACATTACAAATAATAAATAATAAATAACAAAACACAATAACAAAACATTTACTGTTAACCACATTTCTAGTGCTCAACCATTTATTCAACACTTTGAATGTCATTAAAGCCCAATTCCATTCTACACTTATGGAGTCCAATGAACTCTGCTAATATGTCATCCACAGCAGGAGGGGTTTTATTATGGATGTGAAGTAAAGCCAGACCGTTCAGACGACTCTGCCCCATAGTGCTGCGCAGATGTGTTTTCAGAAGCTTTAGAGAACTGAAGCTGCGCTCAGCCTCACAGTTCGTGACTGGAAGGACACATAATATCTTCAGCAGGGTGTTGATGTTAGGATATGCCAGTTTACTAGCATGGCACATAGCTTCCGAAGGAGTAGAGGGGAGAAGTGCTGTATCCTGAGCCTGCCAATGATGTTTCCATATAGCATAATAGCACAGCATGAAATGTTCTTGGTGATGGAAGATCATTTTCATACATGTCGGTGAAGGTATTTTGAACTTGCCTGTAATTCTCGATGTCTGTAACCAGTACGGATGGGATTATTGTTAGTGCCGTCATAGCTTTTGTTTGGTGATCTGAGAAATGCATGTCAAGCTCGCCAATTAAGTAATCAAGATAGGGAATGGTAATGACACGCCTATAATAAATTTCAAGGTTTTCAGCTGACGTGTTATTTCTATTGGTCTGACGACCACAGGTACGTGGGAGAGAAGGTGTAACTTCAAACTGTAATCCCAAATCAACAGCTTTCTTAAAAAGTACTGTATGCTGGTTTTCCACATCCTCTCTGATCCCTGCCATTGTCACTTTCACACCATTAATTGCAGAACAGGCCTTCACAATGTCATTAGCTTTAGATTGTAACAATACAGTTAGTCCTTTCACAAAGGACATACAGTGCTGTACTACTACTAATGAGATCATGTGGTCAAAAGTAGTTAAAGAAAGGTACAGTGCTTTGGCATCAACAACACTATCTCTGTTCCATGATACAGGATTATCAGATGAAGGATTATAAATGTCCACAAAACATTTGACTATTGCTGGATATAAGTCAAGAAATGTCTCCAGTGCATGATGTCGTTCTATCCAGCGGGTCCTGCACAAAGACTTTAAACTTTTCCTTCTCGCTTCAGGGCACTCACTTGTAATAGCAGCATCAAGAGCATTTTGTCGTTTAGGGTGAGAGTCAAAATATATATATACTCTGTCAACAACACCAAACATATTTCTCACCATGAGAATCTGAGAAGCTGCCATGATGGCCAGGTTTAAAACATGGGAGCAACAATGGGTGTACACAGCCCTTGGGTACTGCTGAGATATAATTGCAGCAGCACCTTTCACTTTCCCTGCCATTGATCCTGCACCATCATATCCTTGGCCTCTAAGTTTTTTCAAACAAAGTCCTGCCATTTTAAGACCTGTGATGATTTCCTTGGCAATTTGTTGACCAGTGACTCCCTCACTGCATTCTAGGAACCTCAGGAACTCTTCTGTTATATAGCTGTCACGGGCACTAGGAGTCTTTGCCCAGGATATCACCAGATGATGTACTTACCAGAGTAATATAGCTGGTACTATGGTTCTCTGGTAGCAGGGTGACAACGGAACAGGAGAATCAGCAGATGGTGAGAGAATGCTCAAAGAAAGTCTATGACTAGCAGCAACTGGTAATGAGTAGATGAATGTACACGAGGAACCAGATGGACAAGTAAACGTGAGGAGAGTCAGTGGTCTGCATACAGCAAGTTGTACCACTGCTATAGTGAGGAGGAATGTCCAGGAGTAGCGAGGAGGTAGTGAGAGTCAGTGGTCTGCGTATAGCAAGTTGTACCACTGTATATAGTGAAGGAATGGATTCCAGGTGCAAGTAGGTAACGGGGAAGTCAGTGGTCTGCGTACAGCAAGTTGTACCACTGCTATGTGAGAGGATACTAAAAACTGGTGTCACAGGAAAACAGGAGTCAGTGGTCTGCGTCAGCAAGTTGTACCACTGCTATATATATGTGAGGAGGGGCACGAGGAGATGAATGTAATGCAGAGGATACACGGGGCACACGGAACTTGATCCCACGATGATATCCACAATACAATAATAACTGACAAGCGCTGCTTGAAGTATACAAAGTCACTAGAGCAATCCAGGTAATAGGACACAAAGTCAATAGTCACAATAGCTTCAGTAGATAGAAGACTCCGGAGATGAACACAACACAGTCCAGACGGATATGCAATAGAAAAGCAAAGTCAATGGAAGGTATGCATACCGCGGTTCAGGAGAGCAGGCTGTAAGTGAGACGTGCAGGGATACCTGAACGGCTGAACGCCGGCAGGAGGAGAAACCACTGGAGGATGGAAGCGGTAATCAGGTTGGTGCAGCGCACGGCAGGTAACCAGTATAAACGGAGCAATACTCAGGAAGCAGTAGTAAGTAAAACTGGAAACATGATGAACACGGGAGAGTTGAGGCTGTCTGGTATCCGGCAGTAGTAGCGGAGGCAGCGGAGGGAAAACACGCTGAACACGGGAGAGTAGAGGCGGTCTGGAATCCGGTAGTAGAAGCAGATAGGAATCAGTGGAGAGCTGACACGATGAACACAGGAGAGTTGAGGCGGACTGGAATCCGGCAGCAGTAGCAGATATAAATCAGCTGAGTGCAGGCACGATGAACACAGGAGAGTTGAGGCGGACTGGACTCCGGCAGCAGTAGCAGATAGGAATCAGCTGAGTGCAGGCACGATGAACACAGGAGAGTTGAGGCGGACTGGACTCCGGCAGCAGTAGCAGATAGGAATCAGCTGAGTGCAGGCACGATGAACACAGGAGAGTTGAAGTGGTCTGGAAACCACAAACGTAGTAGACGGGAATCAGCTGGAGCTGAATACACGAGGAAACACAGGAACACCTTCAGAGGCTCATGGGGAATGAGACTCCAAGATCAGGCAACCAGGTAATGATCACAAGTGGTTTAAATAGGGAGGGTTGCCTGATCATCCAATCAATTAAAAGCAACAGGCACTGAAGGTTTAATAAGGGCTGCACATGCGCAGACCCTCAGGATGGCGGACGGCCACGGTTCCTGAACCCAGGAGAAATGGCACTCACAGTCCGGTGAGTGACAATAGCCATGTTTACTAACAAAGCGAATGACGAGTGAAAACTGTTCTTTGTTACTGCAGTCCGCCGTTTCATCAGCTATGACAGTAAAGAAGTCGTCCACATCAGCCACTATCTTTCTAGTTAGTATGTTCCCACATATTTCTATGATTTCATTTTGGATGCGCCAGCTGGTGTATCTTGAGTTTTTTGCTGAATTTTGTAGATGGTCTCTCAATTCACTGTCTCCTTCACTTCGGTATTCTAAAATGGCATTGAAGTTTCCTTTGTTTGCAGAATCATCCTTAATACAGTCTCGATGGCCTCTTAGAGCAATATTTTGACGACCACACATAATAATGGGACTGATAATTTGTTTAAGCTTAGATCTATTTTGCTCAAAATTCTTTGATCTTTCATGGCATAGGTAGTGGTCCACTGGTTTCTGGATTCCCTTATAAGTCTGTTTAAACTCTGAAGCTACTGATACAGCATTTACATGAGTTAAACAAACTTGGTGTTTATTTAATGCGCCAATCATTTTTGTCCAGTTTGAAAACGGAACAGACACAAAATTTTCAGCAGCATCACTTGGCGTAGGGAAGACAGCACAGAAAACACAGAGTCCTGCATCACGTGATTTGGAATATGCCAGCCATTTGAATTGTGATAAATATTCATGCTTGAATTTACGCTGCTTTCCATACATAAGAGTCTTCGGAAACTGGAAATCTAACGGAGGTTTATAGAAATTTTCAAGAAGATTGAACTTCTCTGCATCACTTAGTGACTGAGTTAAGGCAACGCTGATGTCAGGCTGTGGAGGAAGCTGTTCAACTTGTTGAACTGTAGGTGGATTTGCTAGTTCTGCAGATGATGGTCCTGCATCATCCTCTTACCATCTTTCTGATACACTTGGACATATCTCTATGTTAGTTATTGGGGTGGTTAGTACTGCAGATGATGGTCCTGCCTCACCCTCACACCATCTTTCTGATACACTTGGACATGTCTCTATGTTACTCATTGGGCTGGTTAGTACAGCAGATGATGTTCCTTCCTCGCAATCAGAGCGTCCCTCCAAAACAGCTGGGCCAGCGTGCTCTACCAAACTGCTTTGGGTATCAGTAGAATCCGTCACTGCTGGCAGCGGCATAGCCTTTGAAGCTGCTTTAAAATATTTAAAGATAGCACCTTTTGAGATGAGGGACGTTTTGACATGGTTGTATTTTCTGCCAAAACTTCTGACTGTTCTAAAAGATATCATCAAATTATGATTTTGTAAAAGCTAATATTTTTGTTAAAATAGTTTGTATTATATCTTATATTAGCATTTTACATGAAATGAAAAATCATTGCTAGCACAAACTGAAATACTGTACATTACAACAATCAAAACCTATCTGTAAAATGAGTATTTACACTCCACATTAAAACCAGCAATGATACCGCACATCAAAATAGCATTGATAACACACATTAAAACTAGCAATGACACTCCACATTAAAAATAACAATGAAACCGCTCATCAAAATAGCATTGATACTCCACATTAAAACTAGCAATGATACGGCACATCAAAATAGCATTGATAACACACATTAAAACTAGCAATGATACCGCACATTAAAACTAGCAATGATACTCCACATTAAAAATAACAATGAAACCGCTCATCAAAATAGCATTGATAACACGCATTAAAACTAGCAATGATACCGCATATAAAAATAGCATTGGTAAGACACATTAAAACTAACATTGCTAATGTACATGAAAAAAAGAACAACAAAAAAAACCAAAATACATTTATGACATGACACAAGTTTGGACTATATATATATATATTTATATATAGATTTGTTATTGGGTTACAGGGTGAAATCAGATACTGGAATCCTCTACTTTTTTAATTCTATAATACAATATTTATATACAATAACATAGCTCTGCATACCCTGCAGGCTGCCCAGAAGTGGAGTCTTTGGTCTTTTAATAAAACAATACATCATATTGATTGTGGCCAGTATCATAACATCTTTTATTATTTATTAATAGAGATTGCTTAAAATATCAAGCCCTACCGTGCCCCAGGAAAGCCAGGATGGGTGATGCTGGGTATTCAAGGGAGGAGCTGCTGCTCCTTCTCGAGAACGTGAGTAATACAGCAGCCGCGGCGCTGTGACAGAAGCGTCGCGGCGGCGCTGTAATAGAAAAAATGTTTTGCAAGTTTAAAAACATGCTTTTGCCAGCTGCGATCCGCGGAGGGGGGGGGTGTTTCTGGAGACTCAGAAACCCCCCCTGCGTGCGCCCCGGCAAGTGTCCAATAATGGAAAGACTGAGTTTTTGAGATCACCTCAAGATATTAATCCATTCTGCTCACAACTAGGTATACCGGTGATGTTGCTTCTGGAATGGCAACAGCAGTTTGCCCGATTGCATCCGACTGGTACAGATTCCTGGCAAATGGTGGGCAGTCCCAGAAGCACTAGGAGAAGACGGCGAGATCCCCCAGAGTCCTCGGACACGTAATACGATGCTCTCAGTTGGAGATGTCTAATACCTGTGCTCGATGTAACCTGGAAACCTCGGACTAACTAACTACTCAGTTGGTTGTGGCTGGTGCTATACTTTTTCAGTCAGCCTTCCTTTACTACACGGCCCTCCCTGCTTCAGTTTACTTACACTGGTGTTTTCCTAATGACCGTGATACCGGAGTTATGGATGTCCACACTTGCCACAACTTTCCCTGACTTCTCTTATGCCTGAAGATGAGTACATAAACAGTCATTTGTGGATGTGTATTCAGTTCTTTACTTTACGTTTCATTGGGAAAAAAAGTTTGTCCTTCAATTATCTTCACTGACGTGTCAATATCACTGGCTTATTCTTGTTGGAGGTTCTTGTACTACAAGACGTGTTATGCCTCTGTTACTGTTATTACTATAGTTACTGATATTATCTTCAAAGCTTTTATAAGGTTTTCTACATTTATAGGATGTTTCGGTTAGTCACTGTTGCTAAACCCCCCTTTTCTCCCCACAATGCGGTAAGAATTCTGAGAAATGGGAGTGGCTCCTCCTCTCCTGTTTATTCTGTTTTATTTGTTATGTCTTTGTCTATCATTTGGTCTGTCTATGTTTATTTTGTCTTTTCCCGTGTGTGCCTTTCCTTCCCTAGCCTCCCCATTAGTGTCAACTCACACAATCCTTGCATCATCTTCTCAGCTCATGGCTACCTCATATTTACATTTGCTGTTTCAGTTGGTTTGTATATTAGACATCAGGGGGTAAATGTATGAACATGCGGGTTCTTCAACACCCGCGTGTTCAGCGTGTTCGGCAATTAAATTTCAAGCGGCGCTGCATTGTAAAGGGAAGTTTCCCTTTACGATGCAGCGCCGCTTGAAATTTAATCGCCGAACACGCTGAACACACGGGTGTTGAAGAACCCGCATGTTCATACATTTACCCCCAGGAGTGCTCTTCCAATTTTTGTAGACCCTCCATGACAGCTCAACTTAAACTGGTTTCAGTTAATGCCAAGGGACTCAATCGTCCTGAGAAAAGATCACGGGCATTAAAGGAAATGAGAAATCTGGGAGCTGATGTAGTTTTCATCCAAAAAACACATTTTAAGCAAGGAAGTGCCCCTCGGCTCTCAAATAGCTTCTACACAAGCTCATTTTTTAGTAATAATAGTGAGGATAAGACACTGGGTGTTGCTATTTTGAGATCTCAACACTGTAAGGTTAAACGTGCACTCCATGAACACCAACTGGTGGACACATGGCGCCTTCAACATCCTGGAGAGAGAGATTACTCTTTCTTCTCCCACCCACATAATGTATATTCGCAAATTGATTATCTGTTTCTGCCACATAGGTACTATGTTAGCAAGGGGCTTGCGTAAACAATGAGCTAAGGCTTATATTGCCTTTATCAAGGATGATAGAGATCGAGATTGTAAGCTAACTTCGGATATAGCTGATGCTTTTCATGCATACAATGCCAAACTGTATAATCTTGAGACTCGGGTTAATGGTTCAGATATTACCAATCTTTCATCTGAGATTTCGAAATATTTGAAGGAGGTCGGCTTCCCCACTCTCTCAAGCTCAGGCAGAGATATGCTAGAGCAGCCCTTTACTGAGGGTGAGTTGAGGGAGGTAATTAAATCTACGCCCCGGGGGGAAGAGTCCAGGCCCTGATGGCTTTACCATCTCTTACTATAAGAATTTTAAAGATAAGCTTATACCCCTGATGGTGCCGGCCTTTAACGTCATTTCCAGGGATGTCTTTTTCTCCTCTCGGAGTCTGGAATCACACATAACAGTTATTCCTAAAGAGGGGAAGGATCACTCTCAATGCATGAGTTATATGCCTATCTCTTTGCTCAATGTGGATATTAAGTTGTATGCAAAACTGATTGCAAATAGACTAAAAATGCTACTTCCAGAGTTAGTCCATTCAAACCAGGTTGGTTTTGATCCGGGTCGGGAGGCACGGGAAAACACCACCAGGGTGATAGATCTGATTCATCTGGCCTCATGTTCAGCAACAGCTTCAATGCTTTTGTCCACCGATCCAGAGAAGGCTTTTGACTGCGTAAGTTGACCTTTTATGAGAGGGATCCTGGAACACCTGGTTTTGGGCCCGGTTGGTCTTTATAGAATTCTAGCACTCTACCGGCATACTACGGTTCAGATTATAATTAATGGTGATTTTTCAGAGCCAGTCACGGTGATTAACGAGATTAGACAGAGGTGTCCGCTTTCACCATTCATTTTGTGTTGTGTATGGAAGCACTAGCAAGAGCTATCAGGGCCAACCGAAATATCTCAGGTATGCAGGTAGGCCAGAAAGAACACAAACTTGCCCTATTTGCAATTGATCTTTTAGCTATTATTACCAATCCAGTTATTTCTTTGCCCAACTTGGTCAGTGAATTTCAAAAGTCTGGCATGTTATCTGATTTTAAAATTAACTACAGCAAATCTGCGGCTTTAAACATCAAGACCCCAACCTCAGTGGTAGATGCGCTAAAACTTGCCTTTCCTTTGGCACCCCTCTCACTTAAGGTGGTACTCTCTAGTGACCTTTCATGCCTATTTGACCTTAATTTTAAGCCACTTTTGGGTAAGCTCCGGCCAGACTTGAGGGAGTTGCAGAGTAAGAACTTTACCTGGATGGGTCGGGTCAATATAACAAAAATGAATGTTCTACCCTGTCTTTTATATCTCATCCAGACATTACCGATCCACCTACTTATCACCTGCCAGGTGTTCAGGCAGCGCACCTGACACCCGGCAAAACTCACCTCTCATCGGCGCTCCGCTCCCCGCTGGGCGCCGCCATCTTGGATTCGGGTCTGCGCATGCGCAGACCCGGCGAGGACTCCAATTCTCATGCTCCCTGCTGATTGGTCCTTCTCACTGGCGGCAAGTTTAAAAGGCACCTCCTCTCTATCTTCAGTGCCTGTTCTTTGTGTTACCTCCTGGTGATTGAAGTGGCTTCCTGATACTTTCCAGTTATCTACCTCCTTTCTGGACTGCAGAGCTGACGCTCATCTTCGGACATCTTCACTATATTTGTCTTCAGAGCTGACGCTCATCCTCCTGAACTTTTACCACATAGTGGTCTGCAGAGCTGACGCTCACTCTACGGAACTCTGCGCCACATAGTGGCCTGCAGAGCTGACGCTCACTTTACGGAACTCTCCGCCACATGGTGGCCTGCAGAGCTGACGCTCATCTTCGGACATCTTTACTACATTTGTCTACAGAGCTGACGCTCATTCTCCTGAACTTTTACCACATAGTGGTCTGCAGAGCTGACGCTCATCTTTGGACATCTCCCCTACAGTTGTCTTCAGAGCTGACGCTCATTCTCCTGAACTTTACAAACACACAGTGGTTTACAGAGTTACACCGATCTGCAATATCTTCATTACCATTACTTAGTGTATCGATCATCCTTCCTACGGTACTACTGCCTGTAGTCTTCCCTGGGACTTCCGTACAGTACTCTAGTAGGGACCGCGACCTGCGAGGTGACGCCGCTAAGCCCATACCGCTTTGCGGCGGTTCCTGGTGAACACCGTCTCCTCGTTAGACTCCGCGCCCTGTTGGAGTAGTGCCAAACTGTTCGAATCTCCTGGTTTCGCTACATCTACCGAGTCTCCTCGTAAGAACCATGACAGTACTGGACTTTTGGTTTCAGGGCATCCAGCAATTGGTGTGAGACTTTGTGTGGTGTGGGAGATGCCCTAGATTTAAGCACGAGATATTATTTAGACACAGACACTTAGGAGGCCTCCAACTACCTCACTTTTCCTTCTTATTATGACAGAGCAATATTGGTCAGAATAATGGAGATGTCAGGCCAGGCTGAGTTGAAACAGTGGGTTGAAATTGAGTCACTTTCCTCTACTGCCACACTACTCTGTCTCCCTAATGTTCCTAGGATTGCTCATCCCACATTGGGTCCCACTTTAGTGAAATAGTCTAAGCTTAGAACCTTCTCTTATATCTCCTCTTCAATCCCCCCCCTATCTCCATTATTTAATAATCCAATGTTCCCTCCTGGGACTACTCCATCTGCTTTCAAACTATGGTCTCAAGCAGGGATCCATCGTGTCAGCCAGTTGGTGGGAGTCACGGGAGTTCTTATATTTACAGAGATCCAATCCAAATGGGATTTGCTCAATATAGAGATTTGGAGATATCTGCAGATTAAACACCTCCTGTCGATGGGTCTTCCAAGACAACACACTTATAGAAACTTAACGGTTTTTGAATCCTTATGTTGCAGATCATCTTGTCCCCCGCACTCCTTTTCCTCTCTATATAAGCTTCTAGTTGAGCACTTGTTTGTGTCCCTTCTGAAATTCACCTTAGAGTGGGAAAGAGGTTTAGGAGTTGAGTTAAAAGATACCGACTGGTCCAAAATTTTCCAAGCAACTCTTGCGTGTTCTCCTAGTGTCTCAATTTTAGAAACTCATTACAAGGTTCTTACCAGGTGGTACAGATGCCTGGCCCATCTAGCGAGAGTGTTCTGATGCTTCTGATCAGAAGTGAATGCAAAGTTCAGCGTCCGTTGGTGTGGAAAGCATGAAAGAATTTCCTGTAGCTCTGTGTGTTCTGTGGCTCATATGAGGCATACCCAATGCATTTCTTCATGTGCCATGACTTTATCAAGGGGATTAGTCTGATTTTGACCTTGTATTTCCTGTCTTTTATACCGCACTAATTCAATCATTAGTTCTGGTTGTATAGTGATAGTATGTGGCCTGTGCATGCCTCTTAGTAGCTATCTGTAATGTGGATTATTTCATTGTCCATCTCAATACACTCCAATTATATGCAGAAAAAGTCCTCCTTGTTTGATTCTTTTATCCAATTTACATCTTTCCCATATCCGTTAACCCTCTCGTATATGCCTTGTATGCCCTCTCAAGTTCTTCCTTTAATACAATAAACTACCAAAACAAGTAGCAGTAATACCTAATATAATTGACCATAGGAAACATACTTAGGGCTAGATTTACGGGTTTGAAAAAGTGGGGATGTTGCCTATAGCAATCAATCAGATTCTTGCTTTCATTTATTTAGTACATTCTACAAAATGACAGCTAGAATCTGATTGGTTGCTATAAGCAACATCCCCACTTTTTCAAACCCACAGTTAAGTAAATCTAGCCCTTAAACTTGTATCATATCTTCTTACATATATAGATTTAACATATCCAGCAAAAATATATAAATACAAGTACCATAATGTCAATACATCAATATACTACATTTGTGAAAAAATCATAAAGAGTGTGGTTACATCAATTGGGTCTAAGGATATTAAACTTGTGCCTTCAAGGTAATCAGTTGCTGATAATAGGTATCAGCCTCAGAGACGTGATACTTGAAAATGCTGTAATGTAGAATGTAATTAATCAAGGTATCCAGCTCTAGGTTCTGGAGACACAAGCTGAGATACATTGATCCATCTCAAAAAACGTTATTGTCCTGTAAGGATGTTGTAGATTATATCAATTACAAACTCATAATGATGGATGTGAAACCGCTAAGTAAATAATGCATTCAACATTATGTAACAGAAAATTTCTTAGTATGGCCATGTCCCTATTGACCTCACCATGTAAGTATCAACATAATTCTATAGTATTTGTAGGCTCTTATCTAACATAGGCTTAGTTGGAAAATATGATCCAATCTGACTCCTGAAATTGTGTAAGGCTAAGTATCTATATTATAAAAACTATTTTAGTGGTAGTGTACTGTTTCTCACTGGGAATATAGATGTTTGTCAAGGAGGTAAACATTACTGCTGAAATTATATTTGGGTCATAGCTGGGTCCATAGGATAGTGATCTGCTATTTAACCTACAGTACTAGGTTTTCCCCAGTTCTCTTAAACTGGGTACCTGCCTAGCCTACCCCACATTGCTTCCAAGTTCAGCTGGAATTGGGCATTTGATGGGGTGGTATGACAGTAGATCTTTATGCATACTATCAGTGGACCAGTGGAGACATCACCAACATCAGATGCAGCATTGTATGTCAAAGTCGACAATTGAACCTCCTGGGGTTACAGTCTTTAGCTTGTACATCCATTGCATCTCCTTTCGGTTTATTTTTTTGATGAACTCACCACCTCTCCAATTTTTTTGTACCTTGGATGTGGCCAAAAACTTAAGCGATGATGGATCACTGTTATGTTTTAACTTATAGTGATGTGATACACTATGTGTTGCTAAACTTTTTTTAATAATTTGTATGTGTTCTGCCATACACATGCCTAATGTTATTACTTTGCGATCTACATTATGTTTTTTTACACGGACATTCTAGGTGGTATATTACCTCCTTGGAATCAAAGATCAAAAAAATCTTTGATTTTGTAGCATAAACCTGTTTGTACTGAGCAAAAATCAATGAAGGGTTTGGTGCTCCTATATTGACCATTCTTCTTTTAAATCAATCATATTTTTCAACTATATTGGCCATTCTTATAACCTATGCATCATCCACAGTACTGGAACCCACATGGGTTCTGTGTAGATGGTAACAATACTTGAGCAGTTTGTCTTGGATTTATGTGGGTTTTTTTAGCAACTTTTGTCTCAAATCAGTGTTTTTTTCTGAATACAACATCTGGGTTATTAGCTAATATCTCTTTTAAATCATCATCTTGTAAGTGGATTTTCCAGCGTTTTTCTTTTAAATATATTTTATTTTAAATGAGGAATCGCTATAATCAGTTATAATCAGAAGTACGGGCAGCACGGTGGCGAAGTGGTTAGCACTTCTGCCTCACAGCACTGGGGACATGATTTCAATTCCTGACCATGGCCTTATCTGTGTGGAGTTTGTATGTTCTCCCTGTGTTTGCGTGGGTTTCCTCCAGGTGATCCGGTTTCCTCCCACACTCCAAAAACATACTAGTAGGTTAATTGGCTGCTATCAAAAATTGACCCTAGTTTCTCTATCTGTCTGTGTGTGTATGTTACGGAATTTAGACTGTATGCTCCAATGGGGCAGGGACTGATGTGAATGAGTTATCTGTACAGCACTGCGGAATCAGTGGCGCTATATAAATAAATGGTGATGATGATGATGATGATGAAGTATATTTTATCAGATTCTTGTGTATTGATGGATTTCTCTTTATAGCTTTGTAATTATATTCACTCTCAAAATGTTCTGTCTCTCTAAATGTTCAGTTAATGCTAACAGGATTGTACTACTTCTTCATGAACTGTTTCTTCAGTATCTGTCACTGTTTTTACTTTTAAATTATTGATGTCAGAATTCCTCCTTAGTCTTTTGAACTGGCCCATGGGAATGGTGAATCAGGTGATGGTTACTTGTAGCAAGTATAAAACTATTGACATCCACTTGTGGCATGTCTTGGTTTGTATCTTCTTATTTTGAATATATATTTCTAGATCCAAAAATTCAATTGACATTTTACTTTATTTAGTTGTGAAAGAGAGTTGATATGAATTGTAATTGAGCAGGTTGATAAAGGTGAGAGAGGATTGTTCATGGTCAATATAGCATTGCCATAGGACCAGATTTGCTCAATCGAAGCAGGTGGGCCATGTAGTCTCATTCTCCCATTTATTCAGGAAAAGATTGGCATAGTTTGAAGCAAATCTCGTCCCCTTAGTTATCTTTCTGATCTGTAGGTAAAATTTATCTTGAAACCAAAAATAATCATGTTTCAGAATGAAGTTAATGCTGTCTTGGAGGAGATTGACTTGTTCGTGTTTCAACTCTGTATCCTGGGTTAAAAAATATGTAATACTGTTGAGCTCCAATTTATGGTCAATAACCACAGTGACATAACATCACTCATTATTAACAAATACTCTTCTTCCCAAATTGTGTGTTGTAAAATTTGAAGAATCTGGCTAGTATCTTGTAAATAATACTCTGAATACTTACATATTAATTGTAAAAAGGAGTCTGTATACTGTGAAAGATTGTAGGTATGTTTGATTCTCAATATGATAGGTCTACCTTGGGGATTATTGATATTAAAATGAATTTTTAGTACATAGTAAAACCCTGGTATTACTGGATGAGATACATCTATGTAGTTGAATTCTTATTTATGTAGGATACCTCAATCTGGATACTGCTTCAAAAGTGTGATAAGTTGGTTTTGAAATTTGTCAGTTTGTTACCTCTGTGCTACGAGAGATGCTGCTGTTGTGCTAGACAGTCTTTTTGTATGATATAGGTTAAGCCTTCATCATCTGAGCTGGATCATGCTCACCTGTGTCTGGCCTTTAAGACACTGCATTTCCCAGCAATCTAGGTCAGTTCATTTGCCTTTGCTGTTGCTGGTTCCTTTATGTACTCATCCTGACTTACTCCTTGGTAATTGACTCCTGCACCTCCTTTTGTGACCCAGATCCCAGCTTTGCTTTGACATTGCTCCTACCTTTTCCTTCGTACTTTTGTACCAAGGAAAAGTAGGAAGAAAACAGCTACTAAGTGTATTACACGACAGTAGTTTTCATTTCCCACCAGCAATAAAGAATATCTAAAGGGCAAATTCTTGAGACTTAAATGGAACTGTTCGAACCCACATGGTTTTTGCTAAAAGAGCTGAAAAAATAAGTGCCAGATTACTTGAAAGAGGATGCAGTAAAATGGTGAATAAAGAAAGCATTTAAGAAAAATAAAATAAAAGATAGAATTTATATATCTGGCCCTGGTAAAATTAGATTTATAGGATACTTTTGTCACAAGTGAAGAGGTGTACAATGCATCTTAAAAAAACATTGGTCCATTCTATTATCAGATGAAGGATTGGCCAAAATGTGAGATAAAAGAGTGTATTTTAGTTGTCGATGAATATCCAACTTGAGTGATAGACTTGTTAAAAGTCATTTTATCTCAAAGAAAAGAACATCTGGTCAGATGAAAGGATTCAGTAGTTGTGGAAATTGTAAAGCATGTCACCAGATGGGGAAAACTGTAGAATTCACAGATAGTTATGGCGAGATCAATAAGATAAATCAGTTTTTAAACTGTAATACAAGAGGAGTGATCTATGCTCTGGAATGTCCTTGTGAAAAAATCTATGTTGGAATAACTAGTAGAGTCTTAAAGCAACATATCCTTAAACATGTGGAAACTATTAGAAATGCACAGTCTGATAAAGACAATTTTAAGCAACTTACCTTGGTTACAAAACATGTTTTTCATGAGCATGGTGGTAGTTCTCGTGGTCTTGTGGTCTTTGGGATAGAGAAAGTGAAGTTAGGAATAAGAGGACATAAGAAGAGAATTACTACAAAAAATAGATTAGATGGATTTTTCTATTAAATTCCTTTATACCACGTGGCAGTGGATCTCAAACTTTTTAAGTTCAAGGCACCCTTAGGGTTTCCATAATTTTTTCAAGGCACCCCTAAGCCAAAATAATTAGCAAGTAGTCCCCGGCCTTGCTTACCACTGGCCCTGACCGAGGAACCCTTGTGAGATCGCCGAGGCACCCCAGGGAACCTAGGCGCACTGTTTGGGAACCACTGCCACATGGCCTTAATAAGCATACCAATTATATTAGTTTTCTTCAATGATGATGTGTTATAAAGACATTTGTAACTTATCTTCCTTGGATTGGTCCTCTGTTTTGCTGTTTGTGATTTGCTGCATGCTTCTGTTTGCAATGGCTATTCTGATAGAATGAATAAACAAGAAAAAAGAAAGGAGGACAACCGCACCAAGTAGGTTAAGTAATTAAGATCCCTTAGTAAGTCCTAATATATAACTATTCAGGATATACCATCAATGTAGTTCTGAAGGGTGCACCCTAAACACAAAAGGTACATGAGAGTACGACAGACAGTGTGTATTTCTTTGGGGCACTCCGGGATAACAAATAATAATAATAATAGTAATAAAAAAAAATATTTGATATGTGTTAAAATCAAATGGAAAGTGTTAGATTTCTGGAGCGAAATAATTAAAAACTTAAAGAGTTAAAAAGTGCTGATTGTGAGTTAAAAATGCAAAATTGCATGGTTTTGAAGCCTCTATACAGTTAAAAGTATATTCCTATGGTAAGGTATATTTTATATATATATATATTTTATATATTTTTATTTATTTTATATATTTTCAGGACAAACAGAATTAATGACCAACATATAACCACTTACGGGTGGGGTACAAATTTCCTACGCTGAAAATGCAGACACCAATAACAATGACACAAAAATCCTGACACATAAAATAATGACAAGCTAGAAATGCCTAACATTAAAAACAGTGACAGCTAATAAAACGCCACAAAAACTTACATTTAAGAAATGTAGAAATGTAGAAACACATAAAATGCCGACAGTCACACTGCAGGCATTAAGTGGACAATGCAAGCTATACAGCCGTACAGTATGCATAGATCTTTGTGTCTGTTTATTTTTCAATCTGCATCACAGTGTTGGTCTATAGACTAGCATAGTCTGTTCATTTGTTAGTGGTTTGTTATTTTTTCAAGCAAGTTCCAGAGGAATATTAAAGGGTCCCTTTTAACTGAACACAAGAACATTGTTTTCATGGACTTTTGGAATATAATTTATTTTGCCTTTATTTTTTTGGACCTACTTCTGAACCTGGAATAAATTTTTGTTTGCACATCTACAGGATCTTTGGGAATATTATGGTTTGTTTTGGACATGGTTACAAGCATTATAGGATTGCAAGCTTATTAGAACAGATGATGACATTTGATGGTATTTGTTTTTTTTATTTTTTATAAACAGATGTTTTTAAAAAGAGGGTGTTGTGTTTTATTTTAGGGGTTTTATTATTTATAATGAATGCCGCATGTCCCCCTGCTTTATTGCCACTCACCCCAGTTGGTTTGTCTAGTGCTGATTGTGGCAAAATTGGGGTGAGCCCACAGATTTTTTTCCCCCAATTTCAACCAGCAGTAGGGTTAATTGTATTTACAGGGGGTGACGCTCTTTTTTTTTTTTTAATTCATCTGATTTTTACTGTATACAGCTGCCGGACCCGATCGCATTGCCTCTTTAATGCCGGTAGTGTGACTGTCTCCATTTTCAGTGTCAGCAATTAGGCTGTCATCATTTTATGTGTGTCTGCATTTCTTACATATAGGTTTTTATGCTGTTGAGATTTATAGACTGTCACTGTTTTTAACGTTAAGCATTTCTTAAATGTCATTATTTTATGTGTCAGGATTTTTGTTTCATTGTTCTTGGTGTCAGCATTTTCGTGCGTACTTTCATTGGGCCACACACAATGCTGTGTTTGAGATTAAATGGCCTCAATGATCTGCTCTCACTTTGGTATTGGATTGTTATTCCTTTTTTGCTTTTATACAGCATTCACATCTCATGGCTGTTGAACGGTCTGACACTGTGAGGTCCTTTGTTAGGTTTGTCTTTTGCAGTTCTTTAATGCTGTCTGGGTGTCTATGTCCTAGTTGCCTGTCCCACACATGAAGACAGTCAATGTGTTTGTGTGTACTTAATCTCATCTATTGTGTTGCAATGTCAAGGGGATACAGGTGTTCTTCCACTTTGGCTGTGGCTATTTTCCATTCTGGATAATGCATTATCTTGGAATTTGATAGTAAGCCTTCTAGCCACCATGCACCTCACAGACAATAGCCATCTTCTAATCTGGGAACATATAAAACATATTTTACTGGTATTGGTAAAATACGGCCATTTGCATTGGAGCATATGAGCAAACCATGCCCTGTACTTCTCACAGTGATATTTTTTTTCCATCTGCGAGATATATTGTTTCTTTATGGTTCATATAAAGTTCAGTGAAGAAATCTCTGTCACTTGTCATGTGACTTGCACCTGATTATATATACCAATTATGGGTCAGATGAGTTACTGTCACTTTCAAAGCTCCACTCCCCACCATATCTCTGGGAGACTAGATTTATCTTTCTGCATGGACCCTTTCAAAATTAGTTTCTGCTGTTCCGCTTTCCATATTGAAAAGTTTTTCTTTAAATGTAAAATTTTCTAACATCTAAAACATGCTCTTGTTTCCTTATTGTGCAATCTGTAAATTTAAGTGCTTTTTCAGTGTCACTTTCCATGCTATTGTGGGGGTAACGAGGCTTAGTGCTCCTATTATCAATATCTGATAATCTGATTTTTTTTCAGCAGCAATTATGTCGACCAGGGAGGATGAAATAAAACACAGACAAGTAGTTTTAGTTTCAGAATCAGCTCTGAGGGAATTCCCAGACTGTTCCTTTATTTATAGTTAAGCTTAAGCATTAACTAGTTAAAAACAAGTACATATAAGAAAATCTATTTAGCTCAGCAAATATTTATTTGCAACAATAAATACATATAAGGCAATATCCTGTGTCCAGTACTGTAGTATGCAGTGTTTTTAGTCTTGTATCCTGTTTTTGTCTCTGTTTCATGGAAAACACTTGTTTTTCTTCGGCTCTTATGTCAAGGGCGTTGTTCTCATATTTGTAGTCATAGCTTTTTAAGGTATTTCACACATATATTTGTACATTTAATAACTACTCATTGTTTTATACTCTCACAATCCCCTCTTTTTATTTCACTAAACAAAAATACATGTATTTCCTGACCCTTACTTTCATGTCATGATACAGGGTTACCTTTTTATTCCTACGGATACTTTTACCCAGATTTTGACCGAAGGTCTCCATGTGAGTAGAGAATAAATCATTGACCAGAGAAGGTACCATTACCTCATTTATTCTTTCCCTAGCAGTATTTCACAGCAGTATACACGTCATTGCTTGATAGGGGTTATTCCATTTCCATGAGGTACAAACTTTTTGAGTTTGATTAAAATATGTTGGTACTAGAGCCATGGCCTGATTAACCATTTTTCTAAACTTACAGGACAAATAACAATTCCACACAATCAACAGGATCAAAACCACTATTGTTACCAGTATTGGATGGAACATTACCTAAAAATACCTGTTGCAGTTGCGGCGTTATCTGTGAACACATCCCACCAATGGTGTTGCAGGTTATCTTTTAATTGATGAGCTACATATTTTAATTCCTGTGCTTTAATTATCATCTGCATTTGTGCATGATTAACTGAATAGTTTACCTGTGCCAAATGCTCTGCCAGGCGCTGGGTGTTGTTTATAGCATTGATTATTACCTGAAGATTAATAGTCAAGTTATGTGAGAGTGATTTAATTGGGATAAATTGCTGATATAAATTGTCTTTCCTATCCTTGTAGAATATATAGGTCTCATTTCTCCATATTAGATTAGTAACATTTTGGATGCATCCTGATAATGGATTATTCACGTTACACATTTTTGTAGTTTATTTATCATGGGTTACTAAGCACACTATTTGTGGTGCTTCTATAAACATATAATTTCTCCTGTTATGGAGCTCCCAATAACAGACACTAGTCGGATGTTCTAACTTACAAGGTTCATAAACTTAAGTGTTTTGAGAGCACACTATTCCATTGTCTGTATATGAAAACAATCCTAAGTTATGTGTGTTGTTTTTATCATCTATATACTCCCCTTTTATCTGTGGGGTCCATAACTGTGTTCCACCGATCTGGGCATAAAGTGGGACAGGTAATATGAGAAATTTACACATTATCTCGGTCCTCAGTATACTGTATGCCTGAAAACCTCCTGTGCACCAGTTTTCTGTACACTTCACACCCATTCCATTGGTTTTAATCCATAACTGTGTAGTTACTTTAAACATATTTCTATATAGCAGTTCATTGTTAGTCATTAGTTGAGTTTGAGCGTTACTCTTTTGTATTTTCTGATACAGTGTCTTAATTGAACATTTAGTCCAGTTAAACATCAGGGAGATATTTTATATCTATTCCTAAGAAACAGAAAAACGTTGCATTAAATATCTGCACATATTCTTTGTCCCATAATATTAGTTTCTGCAGAGGCGTGAAAACTGTAGGCAATTTACAAACGGCTCAGTGCAGCATATGATGGGAGTTTTATTAGTCATGATGATAGTATCATTTTCCCCATGTGCCCAAAAATAATGGTGTTTATCCTTCCCTGCCGTTTCTACAAACCCAAGGCCACCAGTAAATGTAAAGTTTAACCTACAACAGGGATATGGAATATTTCTTCTGCTTCTTCCTGTCACTATGCTTACCTTTGCAAATTATTTTTGATTACTTGTCTTATTCTATATCATCCCTGCACATTTGGTTATGTCTACCTTCTGGACTTTATTTCCTGGTGTATACATCTGTATATACATTATTTTTACTGTTACTAGTGCTATGCACATTATCACAAGAAAAGGATTCATGGTGCTTCAATTTACACTGTCAGTTTTTTGCAGTGAAATGCGTGGACCCAGGTGTCTCTACCTCCAAACTTAACAGAAATTGAAGTGGTGAAGATCACTTGGTATGGACCATCAAATCTGGGTTCCAAAGTTTTCCTCACGTGCCATTATAGACCCAATCTCCTGGTTGCAAGGCATGGGTTCCTGCATCATTATTTGGATCTGGAATGGAGGATAAAAGTTGAGAGTACACATTAGTCATTACTTTTGTAAGCTGTATTAAATAATCAATTAGATCTGAATGTTTATGTTGCAATTGCTGAGGAAAATAACACCCTGTCTTGTGCCCCACCAACAATATTTTATAAGGTGACAACTTATACTTCTTTCCTGGTGTTGTTCTCACTGAATATAGAGCTAAAGGTAGACAATATATTCAGGTTTTTCCTGTTTCTGCAATCATTTTATAAATTTTTTACTTTAAGGTGCCATTCAATCTTTCCACTTTTCCACTTGCCTGAGGCCTATAGGGGGTATGAAAGGCTTTCTGTATCCCCATATCCTTCATTATATTTTGCCTTACTTCCCTTATAAAGTGTGATCCTCTGTCTATTTCTATTGTTTCAGGTATTCCATACATGCAAATTACTTCAATTATCAGTTTCTTGGCAGTGTTTTAGCTGTTGCCTCAGCCACTGTTTAGGCCTAGTACTCTGTCTGCCACTTTAACTTTTAGCAAGGCTGCAGCCTCCACTGTCTTTATGCGGGACAGGGCTCCTCTTATGATACTGTCTAGCTGCAATGAGTAGTAGGTCTCTGTTTATGTGCGTGTTCCTTGTGCATGTCCCTTAGATTAATTGCAGAACAAGGCAAATGACTTATCATATTGTGGTAATCCTAATGCTGGTGCCTGCATAATGGCTTGTTTTAATGTTTCAAATGTTGTTAGTTGTGTTTCAGTTAGATATATCCTGGACCCTTTTACCTCACTAAGGGGATCATAGAGGGGTTGCATTAAAAGGGATGCTCCGGCAACCCATTCCCTGCAGTACCTTACCAAACCTAAGAATGTCCTTAATTCCATGGTATTCTGTGGTGGCTTTGTCTGCTGGATTGCAGTTATCCTGTCCTGTGTGAGGTGTCTGGTACCTTGTGAAATGCAATGTTCTAAAAATATTACTGTAATCTGTGCTGCTTCTATTTTTGTGATGTTGCTGTTCAAAGAAGTTAATTAATGAATTATTCTCTTTCTAACACCCCTCAATCGTTTGGCAACATAGTAGTAAGCCATCTACATACTGGAGCAGTTGTGTGACTGGTCTCACATCTTCTAGGATCTAGTGACCCTATATTTGGCATTCCTGCCTTTCTGAAGATTATATGGATTCCTTTAACAGCCATATTACCATCTCTTCCTTTACCAGAGCCACAGGAGTGTATGATGTCTGTACCATCATACCTTACTGTCCTGAGCCCCCATTACTGCACTTATGGAAATACCGACCCCTAGTGGTTCTGAGAAGTGACTTATTCTAATTTTATACACCTTTATGATTAAATCCTGTTTGTATGGATTCTTTGATGATCTTGGGTACAGATATTCCAGGTATTTTATTTATTGATGGACATGTAAGTGGTCCTATCCTTTTAATGTTTTCTGGTAAAAAAATGATATATTTGCCACCATCCCAGTCCTACTTGGGTTTCAGATAGTCTGGACAACCATGACTTCCAACTATTGCTGTATATACAGTTGGATTATAAATTTCTTCCTTATGTTTACCATATGTTACTGAACAATCAGTGTCAGTTCCTACCAATTTACTAGTTTATATAGTTAATGTCTTTTGAATTATAACAACACATTTATAGTCTGGACAACTTAGATTATTTTCTGACATTTTGTCTCCCCACAGCATGTCTCTAATTCCTTCCACTCCCATTAATGTTTTTATGAGACAATATATTAAGACGAGTACAATTATTATTATTACAATAATTCCACCAATATAGTCAGCTATTTCTTCTGAAAATGTCATTTAATTTTTCTTAAGACAATAGCAGACCTATCCTCCGACCTCAGGCGCCCCTCAACAGGGGTATCTCCAAGGAAATGCGAAGGACCCTTTCCAGAATCACTGAGCAACTTTATTTCACACTTTTACTGTGTTACTCAGTTGTTGCTTCTTCCAACTTTTAAGAGAGCTGAGGACCCTTGTGGACTGACAGCTGACCCAGTGGTCATAGTTAACAAAGGACGAGGGCAAGCCTCTGTTGCGGGTGCACAGTACAGTCTTTTATCAGGTCAGTCTTATCAAGGTTATGCTGTCCCCTTATACATCTCTTATCAGCACAATGCCACTCAGTCTTTACAGGAGCGAAGGATCTCTTATAATGACCTCTCAAACCCAGGAATAATCATCTACAAAGGACAAGCTCAAACCTCAGTTGTGGATATAGAGGAATGCCTTTGATTATCGAGGTCAACTAATAAGTTATTTATTTGTATTATTTTATATACATCCTGTATCGACACAAACACATACGCTCATTCATCTATTTTTCACAAAACAATTGATTAATAAGTCAGGAAAACAGGTTATTCAGTAATTTTTCAGATACCGATTTTACCATCCCCTACTGAACCCCACCTTATATCTTACAGGAAGAGCAGATAGAGAGGTGTAAATGCACAAAACTTCAACTACTCACAGAACGGATTTGTCTGCCATTCCCGAACATTGAGGTGGTATCTGGTCAGTCCTGGGCTGGTAATAGAAGTATCCAAGACGAGCCCCCAGTAAATGTGGGGGGTAACGAGGCTTGGTGCCCCTACTATCGATCTCTGATAACCTGATTTACTTTCAGCAGAAATATTCTCGACCAGAGAGGATGAAATAAAACACAGACAAGTAGCTGTAGTTTCAGAATCAGCTCTGAGGGACTTCCCAGACTGTTCCTTTATTTATACTTATCAATTGACACTTATACCTGTCCTGTAGCTGATGCAAGTAATACAGCTAAAAATCACATACCTGAGAGATCCCAGAGCTTGAATCAGACAAATTTGCGTGTGCTCGACCTTAGCATGCTCATATTGTACATTGCCTACATGCATACACCCATTCCTCCCCCATTTCACCCTTCAAAATACAGAACACAACAGGACTTATGTTCATTAATGAATCAGACCCTTAATCATTATTTCAATAAAGAATTAGAGAACAAATTACACATCTGCTTGCTTAAACCTCCCTATAGACTTGAAAGTTTTGAAATGCTGCTGAGTAGAGTGCTCTGTTGCTGGGCAGGATTGCTTTCATATCTCTGATCACTGGTAACTTCAAAGCCATCAACAGCACCACCCATTAATAGATCTCAATTTTCATATCAAAATACTCTCCCTCTCATCCTTTCAATTTTCGATCTATCTCTGACCAGCACCTCATCTATGGTAACCACCTCTCTTTGTTAGCTGCAAGACATCTTCTGTGCTGCTAACCACATATGGAATTCCCTAACATACCCAACCAGAATTGCCTACAGCCTTCCAATCTTGACCTCTAAAAACCAATCTCTTTATCAGAGCTTACCATACCCCCTCTAATACTACTCCCACTAAAGCACCCTCACAACAGTCCCAATATCCACTCTGAGCCACACTTGCTCCTCTTCAGCCATGTCCTATTCCATATTGAAAGTGAGCTCTCTAATGAACAGGGCCCTCCCGAGCCTTTGTTTTCATGTCTGCATTTATATTGTATACCTTGTATGTTCTGGTTTTATGTATGTCCAGTTTTCCCTAATGTATAGTACTGTGGAGCAATTTGTCACTTTTCAAGTCAATGATAATAATAATAATAGAAATAATAATAATAGTATGAAAATGCTAGCATCTCAATGTATGCTACATAAGTGTAATTATGACTACAATGATTTAAACAAACTTAAATGCATAATGGTTTAATGGAGTAAAGCATCTTAGCCAGAAAACTAATTCAAGTACATTCACAAAAGCTCACCTCTGGAGACATTAAAAGATAATGGCATAACCACAAGCCATTCCACAGTGGAGTGATAACGCTGGACAATTTCTATAAAGGCATTGCAATAAAGATGTTAAAACGTTAAAGTTAATCCTCTTGGGTACAAGCAGCCAGTCCAGAATAGCCTGTCTGTTATCACAGACAATTCCCTAATGGTAATGGAACAAAATCTCTTCTTCTACAAATGCATGAATGCTAATACCTGAACTGATTTAGTAATGAGCTAAATAAAGCTCTCTTCCCAGTTGGATGAGGGTTAAGTGGTAACCATGCAAGAAGATAACACTTCTCAGAAATTAAGCTATTATTTGTAAAGTTCAGAAAGTCCATGAGGACCCTTGTTTTGACATTGAGCTAACTGTGAAATGTTGAAATTGATAATAGCATACATTTATGTCTGCATGTTCTAAAATTCAAAAATGTTTACAGCTCAGAGACGTTTGAGTGGGCATCAATTCCATAAATTAGATTAAATAAGGAAGCTTTTTTGTTTTCAGTCCATTTGCACAAATAAACATTAATACCATAGATACATTGGGATGCATGTTTTGTATGTACAGCAGCTGTTGTAGTCACTATATTATTGTTTTCTATGTCCTGTAGTCTACTGGAACTGAATTGCACACTTCACACAGCCCTGCATGCAATATTGACTATTGAATTATATAGTGCCATCAAAGTAATATATAAAAATAAGGGTTATTTTAATTGGTTGTGACATATTCAAGATGCATACCTTTGTCTGAGTCTGTAATACTGTCTCCACATGTTTCTCAGACATAACTTTATTAAATTAGTTTGAGTATAGTTATTAAATTACCAGTCTCATTGCATTTCACACTACCAATGAACATTGTGCAAAGCTATTACAAAAAACTATTGATAATTATAAGTTCAATGTTTAGTGAGGTACTTCAAAAAATATGGTGCCAGGAATCTCACAGGAACTTTCTGGACTCAACAACCAGTCCGATTTGGCACATTTCCTGCAGTGGAAGTATGGAGTATAACGAGATAGGTATTCATTTGGAAGGTATGGGCTTGGCTGTTATCCCCTCATGGGTAGCAGCCCTCTGAGCAGGTATCAGACATGACTGGCAGGTGGTAAAAAGCGAGCAAGATAGTTGTGGAATACACAGGATAGCAAATATTCTGGAACTCACTGAGGTGGCAAGAGCAACCAGGACAGGCTGGTGTGGCAGGAGTGACCAGGACACACTGGCATGTCAGGAGCAACCAGGACACACTGTTAGGCACAGGGATATAATATGCTAAAAACACAAGGAACATGCAGTCTGATATAAGACTTAATTTTCTGTCACCATTTTGCTAAAAATGATGCCATAAATACTGTGGAGACTATTGGGGGTGGAGGGACAGAATCCAGTGGGCGCCTATATTATAAATATGTCTGACATGCGTGTTACTGTGCATTTGCAAGGAATCCAATCATTGTAATATCGGCGACAGTAGAGGGGAAATATATACCCGTGGCACCTGAAGCTAACAAGGGAGTACACCAAACGCAGTTATGATACATATAAGGTCCAGCAGATGACATTTGTTTCTGACAAACAGATAGGCATCTCAACTTGACACAAAGAAATAATCCAAGCTACACTTTGACCAATAGGCAATCAGTGGGTGTATATGTTGATTGGAAAAAGAACATCATGTATAAGGGTGGCTAATATTAGGCAAATTCCTTAGGACCATGTAATGTATATTAACCACTGATAAAAGCAGTTTCCAGTGTCCCCGGAATGGTTTCTTGCACAAATGGGCCTGATTTATGTTTGGACGCATCTTGCACTTGTATTTAAATAATGAGCATGGAACTTTGGTAGTTCTAACTGTTTTCAAATCCATGCAGATCTCAATATACATTTCCATTTTAATTTGGGTGTAAGTACTCAACGCTAAAACATGACTTGCTGTATGTTAACAGCCAGACACAGTGCAGGATACGCACTTGCATATCTGCAATATAAAGTCCCATGAGAATACATGCAAAAATATTATTATAATGTTTCCAGAAAAATATTGCATGCAAAGCGACTTACGTCTGAACACGAAACAGGCCCAATATGAACAGTTTAGCATAGATGTTACAATATATTATCAGGTTTTCTATATCTGAATTATTTGCCTGCTTTATAAATGTCAATAAGCAATTTCCTCATCTGTGTGTGTTTTCCAGATTCCATTACATGACCATGTTAACATAAATAGCCTAGCACACCACACCCATACAGTGCAGCAATATCCTACCATATAAAGCTTGCCCAACTGCAGCTCGTTCAGCTATTAAACTGAAATTTGACATGCGAATAGAGAACTGTCCACAGGTGCCGCATGTGAAAAAAAGAATAAAAAATGACAATTTAGGAACAATCTAAAGTTCAAAATCTGTCTGTTTTTTTTCTTCTTTCTGTTTCGCAAAAGTTGCCGTTTTTCTGGGGGGTTTTTCGGGAGCGTAACTCAGTGTACAGGGCGTTTAAAGACACGCGATAAGTTTTGTTAGAAAGCTATTATGGCTGAGGAGTGCCTTTGAGGGTTCACAAGTTTGAGAAAGTTACAGTTTTTTTACAATTTGGTAAAACATGCCCCATTTTAAAGATAG
The DNA here is from genome assembly GCF_038048845.1 of Mixophyes fleayi. Lineage (NCBI taxonomy): Eukaryota > Metazoa > Chordata > Amphibia > Anura > Limnodynastidae > Mixophyes > Mixophyes fleayi. The sequence continues at coordinate 63,789,217 of NC_134408.1, forward strand.
GGGATTTCACAAAACTTCCATAACGTTGCACATGTCTGATAGAGTCTTATGCTGGGTGTAGTATATATGGCTTCACTTGTGAGCACAAATATGGCTTTGCTCTCCCCGCATTACAATTTTCTTTTGTAAATTGCTGACAAATTAGAGATATTTGGTGACTGTAGATGGGCTGGTTAATGTTTTGGGACTAAGGGGGGGCACATTGTATAATTTTTAGCCCTGGCACCGCTCTTATTTTAAAGTTTAATCCCCGTGCGGTGCGATGCTAGAGGTGGCTGTTAGAGAGTCCATTTTAAAGCTCCCGCCCCTCAGTGACGTCAGTTAATTTATTCACTGCACTGAGGCTGGGAGCGGGAAATTTAAAAGTGCTATAAGGTTTTTCGAAGGGAAAACTCCCGGTATTACTCTGCCCTGGAGGTCTGCTCATGTATCCGCTGGATTTTGTTTGTTATTCATTTTTCTTACAATTAGCGCGGATGGAGGTATGGGTGCTGACAGTGGGGGCAATAAGCGCACAAGTGAGGCTGACGGTCCAGGCAATGAAAGTGGGGGGAGAGAGCTGACGGTGGGGGCGATCAGCGAACAGCGGAGGCTGACAGTCTGGGTTGATCAGTGCGGAGGGGAGAGGGCTGACAGTGGGGCTGATGAGTGCGGAGGGGACAGGGCTGACAGCGGGGCTGATGAGTGCGGAGGGGACAGGGCAGACAGCGGGGCTGATGAATGTGGAGGGGACATGGCTGACAGCGGGTCTAATGAGTGTGGAGGGGGCGGGGCTTATGAGTGCGGAGGGGACAGGGCTGACAGCGGGCTGATGAGTGCGGAGAGGAAAGGGCTGACAGCGGGGCTGATGAGTGCGGAGGTGGAGAGGGCTGACAGCGGGGCTGATGAGTGCGGAGGGGACAGGGCTGAGAGCAAAGCTGATGAGTGCGGAGGGGACAGGGCTGACAGCAAAGCTGATGAGTGCGGAGGGGACAGGGCTGACAGCGGGGCTGGTGAGTGCGGAGGGGAAAGGGCTGACAGCGGGGCTGATCAGTGTGGAGGGAACAGGGCTGACAGTGGGGCTGATGAGTGTGGAGGGTTAGAGGATGGCCTCTGTATTGTACAGGGTCATAGGATGGCTCTCTGTGCTGTGCAGGGGTCAGAGGATGACTTTGTATTGTGCAGGAGTCAGAGGATGGCTCCATGTATTGTGCAGGGGTCAGAGTATGGCTCTATGTATTGTGCAGGGTCAGAGGTTGGCTCTATGTATTGTGCAGGGTCAGAGGATGGCTCTATGTATTGTGCAGGGTCAGAGGATGGCTCTATGTATTGTGCAGGGGTCAGAGGATGGCTCTATATATTGTGCAGGGGTCAAAGGATGGCTCTATATATTGTACAGCGGTCAGAGGATGGCTCTATGTATTGCACAGTGGTCAGAGGATGGGTCTATGTATTGAGCAGGGGTCAGTGGATGGCCTCTGTATTGTACAGGGTCAGAGGATGGCTCTCTGTGCTGTGCAGGGGTGAGAGGATGGCTATATGTATTGTGCAGGGGTCAGAGGGTGACCTCTGTGTTGTACAGGGTAAGAGGATGCCTCTCTGTGTTGTGCAGGGTCAGAGGATGGCTCTATGCATTGTGCTGGGATCAGAGGATGACCTCTGTGTTGTACATGGTCAGAGGATGGCTCTCTGTGTTGTGCAGCGGTCAGAGGATGGCTCTATGTATTGTGCAGGGGTCAGAGGATGGCTCTATGTATTGGGCAGGGGTCAGAGGATGGTTCCCTGTGTTGTGCAGGGTCAGAGGATGGCTCTCTGTGTTGTGCAGGGTCAGAGGATGGCTCTCTGTGTTGTGCAGGGTCAGAGGATGGCTCTCTGTGTTGTGCAGGGTCAGAGGATGGCTCTCTGTGTTGTGCAGGGTCAGAGGATGGCTCTATGTATTGTGCAGGGTCATAGGATGGCTCTATATATTGTGCAGTGGTCAGAGGATGGCTCTATGGATTGCGCAGTGGTCAGAGGATGGCTCTATGGATTGCACTGTGGTCAGAGGATGGCTCTATGTATTGCGCAGTGGTCAGAGGATGGCTCTATGTATTGTGCAGGGTCAGAGGATGGCTCTCTGTGTTGTGCAGGGTCAGAGGATGGCTCCCTGCATTGTGCAGGGATCAGAGGATGGCTCTCTGTGTTGTGCAGGGTCAGAGGATGGCTCTCTGCTTTGTGCAGGGTCAGAGGATAGCTCTCTGCGTTGTGCAGGGGTCAGAGGATGGCTTTCTGCATTATGCAGGGTCAGAGGATGGCTCTCTGCGTTGTGCAGGGGTCAGTGGATGGCTCTATGTATTGTGCAGGGGTCAGAGGATGGCTCTATATATTGCTTAGGGTCAGAGGATGGCTCTATGTATTGTGCAAGGTCAGAGTATGGCTCTATGTATTGTGCAGGGTCAGAGGTTGGCTCTATGTATTGTGCAGGGTCAGAGGATGGCTCTATGTATTGTGCAGGGTCAGAGGATGGCTCTATGTATTGTGCAGGGGTCAGAGGATGGCTCTATATATTGTGCAGGGGTCAGAGGATGGCTCTATGGATTGCACTGTGGTCAGAGGATGGCTCTATGTATTGCGCAGTGGTCAGAGGATGGCTCTATGTATTGTGCAGGGTCAGAGGATGGCTCTCTGTGTTGTGCAGGGTCAGAGGATGGATCCCTGCGTTGTGCAGGGATCAGAGGATGGCTCTCTGCGTTGTGCAGGGTCAGAGGATGGCTCTCTGCTTTGTGCAGGGTCAGAGGATAGCTTTCTGCGTTGTGCATGGGTCAGAGGATGACTCTCTGTGTTGTGCAGTGTCAGAGGATGGTTTTCTGTGTTGTGCAGGGTCAGAGGATGGCTCTCTGTGTTGTGCAGGGTCAGAGAATGGCTCTATGTATTGTGCAGGGGTCAGAGGATGGCTCTATGAATTGCACAGTGGTCAGAGGATGGCTCTATGTATTGCACAGTGGTCTGAATATGGCTCTATGTATTGTGCAGGGGTCAGAGGATGGATCTGTGTATTGCGCAGGGGTCAGTGGATGGCCTCTGTATTGTACAGGGTCAGAGGATGGCTCTCTGTGCTGTGCAGGGGTGAGAGGATGGCTATATGTATTGTGCAGGGGTCAGAGGGTGACCTCTGTGTTGTACAGGGTAAGAGGATGCCTCTCTGTGTTGTGCAGGGTCAGAGGATGGCTCTATGCATTGTGCTGGGATCAGAGGATGACCTCTGTGTTGTACATGGTCAGAGGATGGCTCTCTGTGTTGTGCAGCGGTCAGAGGATGGCTCTATGTATTGTGCAGGGGTCAGAGGATGGCTCTATGTATTGGGCAGGGGTCAGAGGATGGTTCCCTGTGTTGTGCAGGGTCAGAGGATGGCTCTCTGTGTTGTGCAGGGTCAGAGGATGGCTCTCTGTGTTGTGCAGGGTCAGAGGATGGCTCTCTGTGTTGTGCAGGGTCAGAGGATGGCTCTCTGTGTTGTGCAGGGTCAGAGGATGGCTCTATGTATTGTGCAGGGTCATAGGATGGCTCTATATATTGTGCAGTGGTCAGAGGATGGCTCTATGGATTGCGCAGTGGTCAGAGGATGGCTCTATGGATTGCACTGTGGTCAGAGGATGGCTCTATGTATTGCGCAGTGGTCAGAGGATGGCTCTATGTATTGTGCAGGGTCAGAGGATGGCTCTCTGTGTTGTGCAGGGTCAGAGGATGGCTCCCTGCATTGTGCAGGGATCAGAGGATGGCTCTCTGTGTTGTGCAGGGTCAGAGGATGGCTCTCTGCTTTGTGCAGGGTCAGAGGATAGCTCTCTGCGTTGTGCAGGGGTCAGAGGATGGCTTTCTGCATTATGCAGGGTCAGAGGATGGCTCTCTGCGTTGTGCAGGGGTCAGTGGATGGCTCTATGTATTGTGCAGGGGTCAGAGGATGGCTCTATATATTGCTTAGGGTCAGAGGATGGCTCTATGTATTGTGCAAGGTCAGAGTATGGCTCTATGTATTGTGCAGGGTCAGAGGTTGGCTCTATGTATTGTGCAGGGTCAGAGGATGGCTCTATGTATTGTGCAGGGTCAGAGGATGGCTCTATGTATTGTGCAGGGGTCAGAGGATGGCTCTATATATTGTGCAGGGGTCAGAGGATGGCTCTATGGATTGCACTGTGGTCAGAGGATGGCTCTATGTATTGCGCAGTGGTCAGAGGATGGCTCTATGTATTGTGCAGGGTCAGAGGATGGCTCTCTGTGTTGTGCAGGGTCAGAGGATGGATCCCTGCGTTGTGCAGGGATCAGAGGATGGCTCTCTGCGTTGTGCAGGGTCAGAGGATGGCTCTCTGCTTTGTGCAGGGTCAGAGGATAGCTTTCTGCGTTGTGCATGGGTCAGAGGATGACTCTCTGTGTTGTGCAGTGTCAGAGGATGGTTTTCTGTGTTGTGCAGGGTCAGAGGATGGCTCTCTGTGTTGTGCAGGGTCAGAGAATGGCTCTATGTATTGTGCAGGGGTCAGAGGATGGCTCTATGAATTGCACAGTGGTCAGAGGATGGCTCTATGTATTGCACAGTGGTCTGAATATGGCTCTATGTATTGTGCAGGGGTCAGAGGATGGATCTGTGTATTGCGCAGGGGTTTAAAGGATGGCTCTCTGTGTTGTGCAGAGTCAGAGAATGGCTCTGTGTGTTGTATATGGATAAGTGAAGGTGCTACCCATTGTGCAGCGGTCAGATGAGGATTCTCTTTATTATGGGATTCTCTATCATGTGTAGGGGTCACTAGAAGATTTTTTGTGTGGTGCAGGTTTCGCTAAAAGACTCTATTTTGTACAGAGATCGGAGAAGGCTCTTTGAATTGTGAAGTTGTCACTGGCGGAGCAGAGGTTGGAATGTGAGAGAATAGCTGGTGAGTTGGGTGGCATGTGAGGGAAAAGCTGGTAGACATGGGGTAACATGAGCGAAAAACTATTGGTTATGGGGTGGCATGTGATAGAATAGCTGGTGTGCAGGGCTGATATTACAAGCTTATGGTCAGGGAGTGGCATGTGAGAGAAAATCTAATTGATAGGTGGTGGCATATAAAAAAGTAGCTGTCAGCAAGGGCCTTATGTGTGAAAGGCTGATGAGCAGGAGATGGCATGTGAGAAAAGTGGATGTCATGTGAGAGAACCTGGTTGGCAGTGGTAGGGGCATGTAATAATTTAGGGGGCAGGGTGTCATGCGATAGAGATTTGTTGGTGGGCAGAGGGTGGGTGATTTCACATTTAGATACATAGAATTTGAAAATTATCAATATTTTTACTTTACAAAAAGCCATGAAATTCCATAGACAAAAAACCTTACGGTTTAACATGTCCGATTAAGGTTCCTTACACACCATCTAAAATGTTAAAAAACTATTGAAACTCTTCCACTTAAACTCCAAAAAGCAATGAAATTATGATGACTAAGGCAGAAGCCTTAATGGACGTGTTCCTTGAGCAATGCAGACATGGTATGCCATCATATCCTGTGGTTAGCTGCAGATTTAGCACTATCATGTAGTGAGATTGCTGTCACTCACAAAATGGTGGATCTGCTAATTCACAGATTTGTGTGTTCACTGGAATACACACATACAGTACTATTACATTTTCTTAGTTTAGCTTTATCGTAGTTTAGGGCCTGGGTGTTTTATAAAGACACAGTAAAGCAACTTCATAAAAAATTAGAACTACAAAATAACAATAGAGTTAAATTAAATGGATGTATAAGCCTCTACTAAGTTTGGTTTTCAGTAAGCAATGTTTGACATTACATTCTTTCACGACCCCTAAGCTAACTTTTAAGGATACAAAAAACCATCAAGACTATTTTAGTAAATTGCACAATAGTGTAATCCAAATGCATAGAGAGATTTTCTTCAGGAATCCATCAGCCACAGGAACCATATTTGGTGAGGAGGAATGTATTGCAGATATCTTTTAAGATTAGGCAAAATATTGGAGGGAGGAATGCTCTACAAGGATCTGTCAGGAGCGATAGTATGTTGAGTGGAAGGATACTTTGCAGGGATCTTTCGGGGGCAGATACTGTTTAGTGATGAGCTAAGTTCTACAGGTATCTTTTAGGAGCAGGAACAGTCTTGGAGGGTGAAATGCTCTGCAGGGATATGTCAGGAGCAAGTATTGTGTTTCAGGAGGAGGGATATTCTGTAGAGATCTGCTGGGAGCAGGTACAGTGTTGGTGGGAGGAATGCTCTGAAGGGATCTGTCAGGGGGGGTAGTATGTTGAGTGTAAGGATGTTCTGCAGGGGTCTGTCAGCTGCAGGAAATGTTTTGGGTGGAGGAATGCTCTGCAGTGATCTTTCGGGAGCAGATAATGTTTGGTGATGAGCTATGTTCTGCAGGTATCTTTTAGAAGCAGGTACAGTCTTGGAGGGAGAAATGCTCTGCAGCGGTATGTCAGGAGCAAGTATTGTGTTTCAGGAGGAGAAATATTCTGTAGGCATCTGCTGAGAGCAGGTACAGTGTTGGTGGGAGGAATGCTCTGAAGTGATCTGTCAGGTGGGGTAGTATGTTGAGTGTAAGGATGTTCTGCAGAGTTCTGTCAGCTGCAGGAAGGGTTTTGGGTGGAGGAATGCTCTGCAGGTATCTTTCAGGAGCAGATACTGTTTGGTGATGAGCTATGTTCTGCAGGTATCTTTAATAAGTAGGCACAGTCTTGGAGGGAGAAATGCTCTGTAGGGATTTTGTAGTTCTAATTTTTTATGAAGTTGCTTTACTGTCTCTTTCTAGGACACCCAGGCTCTAAACTACAATAAAGCTAAACTAAGAAAATGTAATAGTACTGTATGTGTGTATTCCAGTGAGCACACAAATCTGTGAATTAGCAGATCCACCATTTTGTGAGTGACAGCAATCTCACTACATGATAGTGCTGAATCTGCAGCTAACCGCAGGATGTGATGGCATACTATGTCTGTATTGTTCAAGGAACACGTCCATTAAGGCGTCTGCCTTAATTGTCGTAATTTCATTGCTTTTTGGAGTTGGAGTGGAAGAGTTTCAATAGTTTTCTTACATTTTAGATGGTATGTAAGGAACCTTAATCGGACATGTTAAACCGTAAGGTTTTTTGTCTATGGAATATATATATATATATATGTTTTTCCCAGTAGAATCTTGCTCAATACAGAATGACTCTCTCTCTCTCTCTATATATATATTGTTATGTTCATCTAGTCGCTATCCAATGAAAATTGTCCACTTCGAATTGTGTGGTTCCAAGTCACAATGTGATTTAATAGCAAAATGTAACAGAGTAACAATTCAATAAAATAAGTACAGCCAGTTACATACGCAGGCGCCCTGGATCCAGCATACAGTCATTCAATCCTGAAGTCTGTAGTAAAGAAGACTGTCTGTTGGTCCCAGAGCCCCTGCTTATATACAGTTTATGTTACATTAAAAACAATAGAGATGATTTGGCATGTTTCCATAGGTTCAGGACAGTGCAATATAATACAGGTCATTGGTCAGTTCAAACGATGCCCTCGAAAGGTGGGGGTCAGCTCTCCAACAGATGCATACTAACCTTCCTGCCGAAAAGCTTGTTCAAACTGGTCTATTTACATTACACACACAATACCATTCTGATCATTTATCCCCTATAATCCATAACTTGCATATTCAAGGTGCGATCTCTTAGCCAATGGAAATGGATGTCTCAGGATAAATAGGGGATTAGAATGATACTAGACATGCTATGTTTCCTGTATCCTGAACCTTAGATCTCAATAAAGTGCTTTTAACATTTTTATATTTAACTATAAACTCTAATACATTCGATTATAAACGACTATGTGTTGGAACTATTTTAAGGTTAACTATTTACAGGTGAATGTGTAAGTGTAGATATGTTTAAATGTGTTCATACGTGTTGTAGCTATATGCGCCCTTCCACGCCATTGCGTGCTGTTCACATATTTTCAAACAAAGACAAAAAGACAATAAGATTGATGGATAGTAATTTGAAACAACTATATCCAATTATTTGACTTCGACAATATATATACAAAACAGCTCTGGCCTAAGAAAGCATGGACCCTACAAGAGTAGTGTAGGTAGTTAAATAATATTGTCTTTAATAAAAGGAATCAAACTTACATACTTATGAGTGACAGTATATATCTGGCACCTGGGACTGGCAGGAAAGATGGACAGCTTCACCACAGTTTTTAGGTGAGCTGGTCTATTGAAAGACTGATTTTCACTTTCCTCCCTCCTGATGGTCCTAATTAGTCAGCTGGACTGATGACAGAATTTTACAGCTGCACCTTTACAACTCACTTTTTAATCCCCAATGCTTTTAAGTAGCAGATTTTTTTTCTGGTGGCTGTCATACCAACCCAATTTTATCATAAATCATTCCAGTTTAAATTTACCAATGTATAGATACCAAATAAGAGAATGTAAAGTTGATCAGCTGAACTAAAACTCATTTCCTCTCCTTCTCTGCAGCTCATCGTCCTATTTAGGAATTATGTTTGATTACTATAAATATCAATTATAGAAGGTAAATTTAGGAGTTATAGGGGCAGTCATGTGCCCTCAGAACACATGCCTCCTTTGTGTGTGGAGGGCAGGCCCCTTTCTGAGCTGGAGACCTGGGGGTAAATGTATCAATATGCGGGTTCTTCAACACCCGCGTGTTCAGCCTCTTCCGCGATTAAATTTCAAGCGGCGCTGCATTGTAAAGGGAAGTTAACCCTTTACAATGCAGCGCCGCTTGAAATTTAATCGCGATATACCTATATGTGGAAATTTATCTTGATGATCTTCTGATTTATTATCAAGAACCCATAAGGCTTTGAACAAGACAGTTTTGGAACATTTCCAACATCACAACCTGTTTGCTACACTGGAAAATGTCCTTAAAAAAGTGGACGCTTTAGAGTTATTGAGTCAAGTCACCTCTCTTGAAACTAAGTTGATTGATTACTTGGCCAAATGGAAGGATAAAAAGCAGTTGAATGCATCATTTTGATTTCCAATTACTATAGACCGGGTATCACCAAATTTATTGCCCCTATGACCACCTTGCCTCACAATTGGACTGTGTTTGACTTGGCTGTTTATCCTTGAAGTGGATGCCTCAGAGTATGCAGTGGACACCGTACTCTTAAACAGACATGGGGAGAAGATGGCATTGCCTCCTTCTTTTTTTCCCAAGCATCTTCAACCAGTTGTGAAAACTATGGAGTGGACAATAAATAACCTTTGGCTATGAAGTTGGTCTCTAGGAAGTGTCTAAGAACCTTTCTGATTGTCAGATTTCATACTATCTCAAGGGAGCAACTATTATAGCCGCTATTGGCGGCATTCTTTTCCACACCAGGGTAGATTTCTGGCTGCAATCAAGAAGTGCTATCCAAGAATAACAGTCAAAGCTGATGGCTATGAAGCTATAATACTACACTCCTGCTCAAATAGAGGTGTTTTAAATATACCACAATTCTGTGGTTATTGGACATTTGCAGATTTACAATTCTTGATTTGATAGGTCAACACAATTTGTGGTCATACATTTGGAAGGTCGTTCATCATTATATGTCCTCTTGTATAACATTTGCCTGGGCTAGGATTCATTGGGTTCATCTCACATTTCTCCATCTGCCATTAACTGTCCCACATGGACCACATCTCCATAGATTTTATCACAGAATTGCCCATGTCAGAAGGCATTGATTGCAATAATAAATAAAGTCATATAATTCCGATCAAAGGCCTTCCTGCAGGTCCACAGTCTACTCAGATTTTTTTCTGGCACATTTATTAATTTAATGGATGTCAATACAATAGACAAACGGTAACCTCAGAGTTATAGAAATTTCCAACAAATCCCACCAGAGCACTTTCTAATTGCAGACATTGGTAGTTTTAATATACATATTATATACAGACCATGAAAAACATGTAGCCATACATGTTTAGCACATTGCAAAACAATTGTGTCACATTTGCCAAGGACTTTATTTTCTCTTTGACTTTCTTTTCTCCATCTCATAGAAGTCCATTGAATGAAATAAGGATTTGCAGTATGGACATGACTTGGTGCTGTTGTTCCACCTTTGGTAAATATATGGTTTTGCTGACAACTGGCGGTTCTGTATCTTAATTAAATACCATACTGGGTTGTTCTACTGTAAAACATAAGAACATACTTATATGTGTATACTGGGTCAGTTGTATCTCAAAAACCAATAGTATTTGCGAAAGGCTTACTTCAGATAAACAACTGTGTATAATTATGCCTTACAATAGAGTATCACTACACCAACATTCCAGCTCCCAAAAGAGATACACCTCTTAAAAGATGTATCTGGGGTGTGTTAACGTCTATGTGTTAGGACTGCTGTTACAGATAAGCTTTTAGAACCAGACTAACAGAAATCTTCACCTTTAGCAGCCACCTTTTCAGTAGAACAATACTTGTTCAGAGGTACTCGGATGCCCACAGGACTTAAGCTCATAGTAGTAAAAGCTTATCTGAATAACCACAGTGCAGGAGGTAAGCGGAATGCTCGAGGCAGTTGTCAGGAAAAGGTTTGGGTTGTGGGAAACTTGCAAGCTGGATAACCAAGGGACAGGCAAAAGATCTGGGCAGGCAATGTACAAGAATAATCCAAAAACAGGCAGAGGTCAAGGGGCACAGGAGTTCAAGCAGGATCCAGAATACAGGCCGAGGTCACAACAGGGAATCAGGCCACAGATATCTAATATCTTCAGGAACAAAAAGCAGGTCAGCACACATGCAGCACACAGGACGCTATAACCGGCAGGGAGACTAAGCCGTCCCTGCCTTAAATAATTTGAAAGGAGGAGGCACAGAGCTGCTAATTAATTACTAGTTTAGAACTGGCATAGGGAATAACATAACCCAGGAACATGTATAAATATATAAATTAACCAATTTAATTCATAACAGAGCTCCCCCTGGAGTTTTAGAATGTCCCTACACACTCCTAATCTGCCACAAAGATAGCCCCAAACAAAAGGCCACACGTATTAAATATAAAAATAGTAACCGTATTACAGTAACTTATGCATGCTCTCGGCTGTTAGATCACGCCGGGATGCGACGCTATTGATAGAATGGCGTCCCAGCCGTTGTCCTGGCAAAGGTCAGGACGGAAGAGGAAATGACGTCCCAGTCGACATGGTAACGGCCGGGACGTAGCTGCAGAGAGGGAAGAGAGACGGGCACCGCCGCGACTCATGACAGTACCCCCCACCTTGAGGAGGGCTCAAAGAACCCCGACAGTCAGATTTCCTATGGAAGCGTCTAAAGAACTCCCTGATAAGTCTGTTAGCATGTAGGCATTTCTGCGGAACCTAGGATTGTTGTCCCAGCGCATAGCCCTTCCAATGCACATGAAAGTGCGTCTGTCCTTGGACTTTTTTGGAATCCAGAATCTTTTCCACAAGGAATTCTTTACAACAATCAATGTTGATAGGGTGAGGTCTCCATGATTGGAGGACTCTAAGGTTGCTAGAGAAAACAGCTGGCTTCAGAAGGGAGCAATGGAAGGTGTTGGGAATCCTTAAAGAACGAGGGAGTCTTAGCCTGATGGCCACAGGATTAACCTTTTTAATAATGGTAAAAGGTCCAATGAACTTGGGCCCATGTTTTTTACAGGGCTGCCTGAGCTTGATGTTCTGGGTGGAGAGCCAAAATTCATCCCTAACTTTAAAGAAGCAAGGTCTATGATACCGATCCGACAAGGACTTGAATTTAAAGGAAGCCTGGAGCAAAACGGAGTGGACCTTTCTACAGATGGCTCTAAGCAGTGAAGCAGTCGAACGGATTCTCGGGCAGACCAGAAGAATTGATGGGGAAGAGAGAGTTAGCTCTGGGATGGAAACCGAAATTGCAAAAGAACGGAGAGAGGAGAGCTGAAGAATGATAAGAATTGTTGTATGCAAACTCTGCCCACAGAAGTAAAGATGACCAATTATCATGGAATTGGATATATAAAAGTGAAGGAATTGTTCCAGTGACTGGTTTACCCTTTCCGGCTGCCCATTGGATTGTAGACGGTACGCAGATGACAACCTAACCTTAATCTCCAACAAGTTACAGAAAAATCTTTAAAACTGGGCAATGAATTGAGAACCACGGTCAGAGACGATGTCTTCAGGTAGGCCGTGGAGGCAAAAAACATGTTGGAAGAACAATTAAGCCAGTGTTTGGTAATTAGGTAGCCTATGCAAGGGCACAAAGTGGGCTGTCTTACTGAAATGATCAACAACATCCCAGATAGTATTGTAGCCAATGACCAAGGTAGATCAACAATGAAGTCCATCGAGAGATGTGTCCAAGGTCTAACTGGAGTGGACAAAGGTAATAACTGACCTGAAGGATGACTTCTGGAGGACTTGCCATAGGCATATTCTTCACAGGAAAGGATATATTCTGTAACATCGAGGACAGAGTGGGCCACCAGACCCAGCGTGAGGGTAACTCAGTGGTCTTAGTGATCCCTAGATGTCAGGCGAGTTTATTTTCATGGCAATCAGCGAGGACCGTTTTCTTAAGATGAACAGGAACAAACAATCTATTCGTAGGGGTCTGTCATGACCTGCATCCTGCAGCTCCTCTCTGCAGGTACTTTGTTGGATCTTTGTATATATTTGTATCCTGCCTGCAGTACCACTGTCCACCAAAGGGGCCACAGTGGTACTTAGACTGCTCTTACCTGCCTCATTATTGCTGGAAGCTTAAACACCTGCTTCTGGCCTATATAAACCTGCTTGTCCCAAGCAATCTTTGTCAGATCATCTGTTGCATTTACCTGTGTTGCTGTTCCTGTTCGCTGGCTCCTTATTGCTACCTGTTCTCTGAAGTGTCCAGCACATCTATCCGCAGAACATCTCAGCCACTGTGTCTACTCCAGTATCCCATGGTAATGCTCTGCAGATTATTGCTATCTGTTCTCTGAGTTTCCAGCACATCTATCTGCAGATCATTACAGCCACTGTATCTACTCCACTATCCTGTGACAAAGCTCTGCATATTATTGATACCTGTTCTCTGAATCTTCAGTGCCTTGCTCCGCAGACCGTCGCACCTTGCATGCCATCTCCACTACTTTGTGTTAAAGTCCTGCAGACCACCACATTCTTCATCTGTTATCCACTGTGTTCTTTAGCTATTTCTGCCATACCATACCGTACTGCAACCTCAAACCTGTGTAACCAGTGTTAATAAAAACCCCTTAATTTCACTACGCTCTCTCTGTGGTTTTTATTGGGAATCCTGACAGGGTCTCAGTAGGAGCAATTATTTGAAATTGACGGAGTGTAACCCCAAGGTCTTGAGTCATACCAGCGTGAATTGATGAAGGAGGAATAATGGACAGAAGATCAGCAGACGGAGCGTGGCAGGAAACAAAGCTTAGAGAGAGAGAGTATCGGCTTTAATGTTCTTTGAACCACATTTATAGGTTATAATGAATCTGAAACGAGTGAAAAACTATGCCCAGCGTTCCTGTCTGGCATTCAGATGTTTAGTAGACTCAATGAATAACAAATTTTTGTGATCTGTAATGACAGAGATATTATACACTGCCCTTTCCAACCAGTGTCGCCACTCTTTGAATGCCCATTTTATGGCCAGGAGTTTGCGGTTACCTACGTCATAATTAACTTTGTCAGAAGATCCTTCTGAAATAGAACAGCACCTGCACCCACATAGGAGGCATCTACTTCAAACATGAAAGGTAACTCAGGATTAGTATATCTCAGGTCAGGAGCAGAGGCAAACGCTGACTTCAGGGCCTCAAAAGAAGTTATCGCATCAGGAATCCAGTTGGCTCTATCCGCTCCTTTGCAGGTTAGAGTAATAATTGTAGCTACTAAGTCTGAGAAGGTATGTATAAATCTCAGGTAGTAGTTCGCTAAGCCCAGAAATCTTTGGATGGCCTTTAGATTGGTTGGACGCACACAATCTAAGATTGCTTGGACTTTGCTAGGATCCATTGAGAACCCATCTGACAAGATGATGTACCCTAAAAACAAGACCCTCTGGACCTCAAATTCGCACTTCTCCAACTTAGCGAAAAGTAGATTCTCCCTGAGCTTCAAAAGGGCTTGTTTAACATGAAGGCGGTGCAGATCTAAAGTTGATGAATAGATCAGGCTGTCATCCAGAAAGGCAGGGTATGCCCAAGGCAACAGAAACCCTCTTGTAAACATCTACATTGAAGGGACATTTGAGCAAAAAATGGTCCATCGTCTCCACCTCCCCCAGACACTCCTCACGTGGGCAACCACGATCATTGGCATTTCTGTACTTCAAATTTCCCCTCACGTAGAGAAGAGAATGAGAGAGCCAGGCAAAGAAAATATTTGGACATTGCCTGGCTCTCTTTTCCCATGAGAGCCAGGCAATTTCCAAATATTTCGGAGGGGCCCTCTGGGAATTAACCAGAGCCAGCCCCTCAGAACACACACTAACAGTGACAGCTGTTCCAAGAAGTGGAAGCACAAAATTCTCCTCTCCAATTCCTTCCTAGAGAAGCCTTTGACTTCCCCCACCTCCAAGCCCTAAGGCCTTGTCACCTTTAAGCAAAGAGTCACGTAGGCTGGGAGATATCCATGCTGGACCTGGAAACTTTTTACCGCACCTCCCTCTATCCAGAAGCTGAGGAAGGGATGCACCCAGACTCTAAACCCATTGAGGTGGGGTCTCTAAAAAGACACTTCCTAGATGTAACTTGAGGAAGGTGGTTAGAAAGAAGAGCACTGGCTTTACCATCCCCAGGCCTCCCTCCCTCCTCGATTTGTAGGTCACAGTTCGCTTAATGAGGTTGAACCGGTTCCCCCATAAGAGCTGGAGAAACACGGCATAGTGTAACAGATTCTGGATACTATATTACTAATCTTGATTAGCACTGGCTTACCTGAGGTGCGGAGTCTAACAATCTCCCCGGTGTTCACCAAGAACCGCCGCAAGGCGGGGTGGGCTTCGCTGCTAGGAGTCGCAGGTCGCGGTCCCCAGGTTCGCCTCAAGATGTAGTACAGCGGAGTGAAGCGGTGGTAGCGGAGTCAAACAAGCCGGTTCGGTACACAGGAATGGAGTCAGGCAGAATCAGAAGGCAACTCGGAGTCAACAAACCAGGTTCGGTACACGGGTCACAAGAATAGGAGAATGGTCAGCAAGCCGGGTCGGTACACAGGGAAAGGAGAGCCAGGGATGTCAAACAGGCAGAGATCAGCACACAGGAAGACACTGGAAACTGGAAGACACTGCAATCCACGAAGAGCAGGAGCCAGGAACAGGTAAGTGTTGCTCTGACACTCAGCGAGTGTCAGAGTGAGGTTTTTATACTGAAGGGGATTCAAAATCCCGCCTCTAGGGTTGTGGTCATGTGACCGCCTCCGGGTGCGTCACATGGTCCTGAATGCGGAAGTGCGGCTGGACGGAGCGGCGGGGATCAGGTAAGTCCGTGACAGTACCCCCTGCCATAAAGGTGGACTCCGAACACCTAATAGGGTTTCAAAGGAAATATTTTATGGAAGGATTTAAGTAGACGGGGAGCATGTATATCAATGGCTCTTACCCATGAGCGCTCCTCAGGGCCGTAACCCTTCCAATCTACCAAGAACTGTATGGCACCTTGAACTTTACGAGAATCTAGGATAGTTTTAATCTCGTATTCGACTTGATCCAGATCCACAGCAGGAGGAGGAGTTATGGATGAGGTGGAGAATCTGTTGGTTACCATCAGTTTTAACAAGGAGACATGGAAGACATTGGGTATACGTAAAGAGGGAGGCAGACTCAATCTAAAGGCTACAGGATTAATAATCTCAGATATAGCGAATGGGCCAATAAACTTGGGAGCAAATTTTTTACTGGGAACCTTTAAACGAATGTTCTGGGTGGATAGCCATACCCTGTCACCAACTGCAAAACTTGGAGTCATTCTTCTCCTTTTATCGTAGAATTTTTTGGAACGAGTAGTTGCTTTCTTTAAATTTGTCTTGGTTTGTTCCCAAATATCAGATAAGTTACGAAACAGAGAGTCCACTGCTGGAACTTCAGAAGATGAGACTTGAGAGAAGGTGGGTAGTCTAGGATGGCAGCCATACAGAACAAAAAAGGGGGAGTTAGAGATGGCCTCATGGAAATGGTTGTTATGGGCGAACTCGGCCCAAGGGAGAAGGTCCAACCAGTTGTCTTGGTTACTACAGATAAATATTCTTAGAAACTTCTCTAATTCTTGTTTGGTTCTCTCAGTAGCCCCATTGGACTGGGGATGATATGCGGAAGAAAAGTCAAGCTTAATCCCGGATTTATTGCAAAAAGACCGCCAAAATTTTGATATGAATTGTGATCCCCTATCGGAGACAATATGTTGAGGACAGCCGTGGAGGCGAAATATTTCTTTAATAAAAATATCGGCTAAGGAGGAGGAAGAAGGAAGGCCTTTGAGAGCAATAAAGTGAGCTGTTTTAGAGAAGCGATCCGTGACCACAAGCACTACAGTACAGGATTTGGAAGGAGGAAGGTCCGTGATAAAATCCATGGAGATCTGTGACCATGGGTAACCAGGAATGGGTAATGGGAGCAAACATCCATAAGGCTTCTTCCTAGAGGTCTTGTGTTGAGCACATTTGGAACAAGCAGCAACAAATCTCTTCACATCCTCCAGCAAGGAAGGCCACCAGTAGCTTCGGGACAATAAGTCCCAGGTCTTGCGAATGCCGGCATGCCCAGAGAAGAGTGAGTGATGAGCCCAGTGAAGGAGCCGGGTTCGTAGATGTGGCAAGATGAATGTTTTGCCCGGAGGACAACCCTTTTTCAGGTGTGTAGCTGCCAATACTTGACATGAATTTACAATGAATTTATTATCTTCCGAGGATTCCATGTCAGCTGGATCAAAAGAGCGAGATAAGGCGTCTGCCTTCGTATTCTTAGATCCCGAGTGAAAAGTGATGTTGAAATCAAAGCGTGAGAAGAATAAGGACCACCTTGCTTGTCGAGGGTTTAGACATCGAGCAGTGCGTAAGTAAAGTAAATTCTTATGGTCGGTATATATGGTGATAGGAAATTGCGCTCCTTCTAGTAAATGTCTCCATTCGGAGAGAGCCAACTTGATGGCCAGGAGCTCTTTGTCGCCAATCCATAATTCCTCTCAGCAGGTAAAAAGCGACGGGAAAAGAATCCGCAGGGGTGAAGTTTTCCAGAAGGACCTCGCTGTGATAGTACGGCTCCTGTGCCAACAGAAGAGGCGTCTACCTCCAGGACAAAAGGATGAGAACAATCTGGCTGTTGAAGAATGGGTGCAGATGAAAAAAGAGACTTTAATAATATAAAGGCTTGGATAGCCTCAGTGGACCAAATACCAGCATCAGCAGATTTGCGGGTCAATGATGTGATGGGAGCTACGAGAGAAGAGTACCCCTTGATAAATTGACGATAATAGTTGGAGAATCCTAGGAAGCGTTGAGTGGCCTTAAGGCCCGAAGGTTGGGGCCAGTCAAGTATGGCTTTCAATTTTGTGGGATCCATCTGTAGACCGGTGCCCGAAATAATATATCCCAGGAAGGGAATTTGTTTCTGCTCGAAGGTGCATTTCTCCAATTTGCAAAATAGCTGATTTTTTCGGATACGAGAGAGGACCTCCAATACATGAGTACGATGAGATGCTAGATCTTGAGAAAAGATGAGAATATCGTCCAAGTAGATGACTACGGATTGGTACAAGAGGTCTTGAAACAGCTCATTCATAAAGCTCTGAAATATGGCTGGGGCATTGCATAGCCCGAAAGGCATGACCAGATATTCAAAGTGGCCGTCTCGGGTGTTGAACGCCGTCTTCCATTCATCCCCCTCCTTAATGCGTATAAGGTTATACGCTCCTCTGAGATCAAGTTTAGAAAAGCACCCTTAATCCGGTCAAATAATTCAGAAATCAGTGGCAGTGGATACCGATTTTTAACGGTAATGGCATTCAGGCCTCTGTAATCAATGCAAGGGCGGAGGCCCCCCATCTTTCTTTTTTACGAAGAAGAAGCCAGCCCCAGCTGGGGAGGCAGACTTGCGGATGAAGCCCCTGTTTAGATTTTCTTGGATATACTCCTCCATAGCCTTAGACTCCGGGAGGGAAAGGGGGTAGACACGGCCCCTGGGAATGGGTTTACCAGGTATCAGATCAATGCCACAGTCCCAGATTCTGTGAGGAGGAAGTCTAGTGGCCTCTTGTTGACAAAAAACATCAGAGAAAGTTTGGTATGGTTCAGGTAGGAGAGTCACAGGAAATTCTTGGGAACGTCTAGGACTATTCGGAGGAACCACTCTCTGTAGGCAGCGAGAGAAGCAGGACTGTCCCCAGGACAATATGTGACCAGATTTCCAGTTCAAGGTGGGAGAGTGGACACGCAGCCATGGAAGTCCTAGGATGACTGGGTTGGTAGACCTCTGTATTACTAGAAAAGAAATCTTCTCTCGATGAAGTGCTCCTATCTGAAGCAGAAGAGGAATAGTGCGTACCAGAATGGACCCCTCAGGAATTCTTCCCCCATCAATGGCCATCAGAGAGATGGGTTGTTCCAAAGCTTGTGTGGGAATAGCGAATTGTTTAACTACAGTGGCAGAAATGAAATTTCCTGCGGCTCCGGAATCTAGAAGAGCCGACTGCGGGAAGGTCTTTTGTCCTAACTGGAGGGAAATGGGAATAGACAGGCAATCATTACTATTGGGAACTGACTGACACTGAGAAAAGAGGCCCAACGATACAGCTCCAGAACTCGTTAGGCCCTGTCGTTTCCCGAGCGTTTGGGACAAGAACTCAGAAGATGGCCGCTCTCTCCACAATATAAACACAACTTGTTCCGAAATCTCCTCTCTCTTTCTTCGGCTGATAGGCGGGTCCTCCCAAGTTGCATGGGCTCTTCAGGAGGAAGAACAGGGGTTTGGAAGTTGGGGGCCAAGCGAATCATACTACGCCGCGACTGTTCCTTCTCGGAATTACGTTCCTTGAAACGCAAATCAACTTTGACACAGAGGGAGATAATGTCGTCCAAAGACGTAGGGAGTTCCTGGGATACCAACTCGTCTTTGATTCGGTCTGAAAGGCCCTACCAGAATGTAGCTACTAGGGCCTCATCGTTCCAGCGAAGTTCAGAGGCCATAGTTCTGAAGTGGACCGCATACTGCCCCACAGACTGGTTTCCCTGGCGGAGACGTAGTAAGCCGGAAGCAGCATTGGACACCCTTCCTGGCTCATCAAATATTTTCTTGAAGGTGGACAAGAAGAGGTTGAAGTTATGTAGAATGGGGTCGCCCCTCTCCCATAAGGGGGAAGCCCATGCTAAGGCTTGACCGGACAATAACGAAATCACATAGGCCACTTTCGTTTTTTCGGAAGGGAAGTTCCCAGGTAGAAGCTCGAATTGTATGGAGCATTGATTTAAGAATCCTCTGCAATATTTAGGGTCTCCATCGAACTTGGGTGGGTTAGGTAACCGTAACTGCGAGGAAGAAGCTGCTGCTGCGGCCTGAGGTACAGGAGCCACTGCCGGCCCAGGTGATCCACCAGCCACAAGGGTGTTCTGGACAACATCCAACCGAGTGGATAGACTATTGAGGAATTTTAAAAGTTGCTCTTGGTTAGCTTCTTGCTTATCCATCCTTCCTACTAAATGCTCCAACAGATCTTTAGCTGTGGTATCCATGGTCAGAGCAAACTGTAACAGATTCTGGATACTATATTACTAATCTTGATTAGCAAGGGCTTACCTGAGGTGCGGAGTCTAACAATCTCCCCGGTGTTCACCAAGAACCGCCGCAAGGCGGGGTGGGCTTCGCTGACAGGAGTCGCAGGTCGCGGTCCCCAGGTTCGCCTCAAGATGTAGTACAGCGGAGTGAAGCGGTGGTAGCGGAGTCAAACAAGCCGGTTCGGTACACAGGAATGGAGTCAGGCAGAATCAGAAGGCAACTCGGAGTCAACAAGCCAGGTTTGGTACACGGGTCACAAGAATAGGAGAATGGTCAGCAAGCCGGGTCGGTACACAGGGAAAGGAGAGCCAGGGAAGTCAAACAGGCAGAGATCAGCACACAGGAAGACACTGGAAACTGGAAGACACTGCAATCCACGAAGAGCAGGAGCCAAGAACAGGTAAGTGTTGCTCTGACACTCAGCGAGTGTCAGAGTGAGGTTTTTATACTGAAGGGGATTCAAAATCCCCGCCTCTAGGGTTGTGGTCATGTGACCGCCTCCGGGTGCGGTCACATGGTCCTGAAGCGGAAGTGCGGCTGGACGGAGCGGCGGGGATCAGGTAAGTCCGTGACACATAGTCCTTGGTCCATAAAGACTCCGGCAAGAGGCACACATAACTAACAAACAGAAAAACTGGAATCAGGAAGAACTTGATCAAGTCTACCCTTTCCCTCAGAGATAGCCTCCACCTCTTCGAGCTCTCTACTTTCTGGGTAGCTACAACCAGTCTAGCCTCCCAAATTCAACTGGCATAATCACCATGGCCGAATTTAATGCCTAAGATCTTGATCTCCTGGCTGGCACGGGGGAGGGTGTCCGGATGGTCAAACTGCTGGCCTTCCTCCCCTTCCAGAAAATCTCACTCTTCTCCTGGTTTACCTCTAAGCCACTAGCCTCGGAGTACCCACGGATTAGAGTTGCCACCTCCAATACCTTCGCAGGACTCGACAAGACAACAGTGACATCATCAGCGTAGGTCAAGACCCTCAGTGGACAACCCGGGCCCAGTCGCACCCCCTCTGCAGTGCTGCTACCTAACCTACGAATGAAGGGGTCGATGGTGAACACATATAGAAGAGGGCTCAGGGGGCAACCCTGCCTTACACCAGAGTAAACGCGAAGGGATGGATCCACCCAACCATTCACAAGAGGGAAGCTCTTGGCCTGCTTGTAGATTGTCTGGAGCCAATTAACCACCCCTGCACTGGGAGCCCATACCACAGGAGGAGAGCCCACAGGTTCTCATGATTTACCCAATCAAAAGCCTTCGACTGATCCAAAGCTAGTAAGCATTTCCCCCACTTCTCAGCACTGCAGCATTCAATGGCCTCCCGGACCCCAAGCACAGCACTAAACATGCTACGGCCCTTCACGGTGCAGTGCTGGGAGGGAGAAAGAATCTCAGCCTGTTGAAAATTACCTTTGCCAGAATCTTCCTGTCAGTATTTAGAAGGGCTATGGGGCACCAGTTCTCAATACATGACAGGTCCTTTCCTTTAGATAATAAAACAAGAGCAGACAGCCTCATGGAGGGAGGAAGGATTCCTCTGCCCAGGGTCTCATTGAATACCTCCACTAGACGAGGCGTCAAAGGGTCTTATAAAACTCAGAGGTCAAGTCGTCCGGTCCTGGTGACTTCTTCACAGATAATAACACCCCCGGCATCACACAGGCCCCTCGCCTCCTTAGCATCGACCGACCTCCTACAACTCTGGTAAGGATCAGGTGAGTGGTATTTTCCATAATCCCTCTCCAGAACCAAGGAAGAAAACCGGTCGTACTGTAATTCCTTCATCCGAACTTTCACCCAGGAGATCTCCCCACCATCTCCCTGCTCAGAGATCAAGAACCCTAATTTCCTTCTCAAGGCCTGGTAGGAATTTTCATTCAGCAAATTCTTTCTAGCTACGAGTTTGCAGAAGAAGCTCCCAGTCCTCTTCTTACACACCTCCCACCACTCAGACCTAATCCATCCCGCCTCCAAAAGTGACTCCTGTGCTTCAAAGAAGTCACTGAAGGACTGTCTGATCACCTCCTCCTCAAGGAGCCTAGGGTTCAGGCGCCAAAGGCCCCTACCTTTCGAGGAGTTTCTGAGGCATTCAAATATACAAACAGGCAAATTTGATCGGAGAACTCCACAGGCCTCAGCACTGGTGCCGAAGTCGTCGAGCCCTACTTAACAAAAATCCTGTCTATTCTAGATCTACAACTACCTCTAATAAAGGTGAAACCGTGAGGTCTGGGAAATGGCGTACGTGCACATTCACCAGACCTGCCAGCCTAACCATGTTAACTAAAAAATTAGAATCGTAGCCCAGAGTAGTCTTTGCGTCCCCCCTGTCTTTGGGCCTGATGATGGTGTTGAAATCAACTGCAAAAACCAACTGCCGGGCTGTAAAAAGGTACGGTTTTATCTCCCCGAAAAGGCATTTCCTGTCCCACTTGCTTTGAGGACCATAGATATTAATTAGTCTCAGGTTATGCCACCTCAGGTTGACATCTAAAATCATACATCTACCTACCTGTAACTCTCTAACTCACTGGAGAGTTGTCATGTCAGTGAAAAGGACCGCCAACCCACAGTACGGCTCGGCCGCAAGAGACCAGAATGAAGGGCCACGTTTCCATTCCCGCTTCGCCTTATGGAGATCTGCAAATCCCCCACCCTAGTCTCCTGCAAAAATAAAATGTCAACCTCAAGCGTGTTGAAAAAATTGAAGGCCATATAGCGAGCACGTTCAGACAAGATGTATTCCACGTTAATAGTGGCAGCAAACCTTATGGGCTGGGAAACTACCATTCTGAGTTATAGTAAGTAGGACCCAGATCACTTTCTCTTTAATTGCTTAGTGGAGTCCTCGTCAGAGGAGCCTCATCTTTTTACACTAACCCCGGCCGGCACCATATCGATGTCAAGAAGGTTTACCTCCTTATTTTCCGAGATCACCTTATCTGGCCCGGGGAAACAATACCAGCATAGATGACAGAGATAGGAGGACTACCAACTTCCACTTCACCCTCCGTGCCTGCCTTAGGCAGACCCACTAATTCCTTAACATTTGGAGGGTAAGGCAGACCAGGGGGTGGGGGACCAGGGTTTGGAATATCCGGGGGATCCAGGAGGGAAGGGGCCTGAATAGACGATACCAGGGCAGGAGGTGAGGCTTTGGAGGAAACTGAAGAAACCAATGGAAGGAAAGAGGCCTCTGGGGGGAGAGAAATCTCTAAAGGGGTGGCGGATATTCCCGGGGGGAAGAGGTTACTGTGGTCAAGTCATCCACAAAGAGAGACTTGCGCAAACTTAAAGGTAATAGGAAAGAAGGTAACCGCACTAAATGAAAAAATAGTAAACTAGGTACTTAACCCCAATGTTTTTATTCCAGATTATTTTTAATATATTATAATGTTATAACTGGAGGGTGCTCCCTTATACTTATTTATTAGATCAATATCAATATATTTCAACATCACTGGCATATCCTTCTTTTAGACCAAGATTTGAAAAACACACTAGGTAAAAGAATCTCAGTTAGTTGGAGGCGATCCAAGAATTTAAATGATCGACTTGTCCATAGCCATTTTCAAAAAAATATACTGAAAAGGAACAAAACTGAGGGCTTCTACCCATGTGGGTCATGTAAAGCATGTCAATATACAGTTATGACAAAAGAATATAAGGATAAATACAATAAGATCTGGAAAATTGATGATTTCTTGAACTGTAATTCTTCAGGAATAATATACTGTCTAACATGTCCCTGTTCCAAAAAATATATTGGAATGACCAGTCGTCCTTTCAAAAAAAGACTCCTAGAACATGTGGGAAACATCAGAAATGCGGAGAGGGATCGAAATAACAACAAAAAAATAACATCGGTTGCAAAACACTTATTATTATTTCATAATAGCAACCCAAAATATGTGAAAGCCTATATTATGGAACAAGTACATATGGGGATTCGTGGAGGAGACCTACAAGGGGAACTCCTGAGAAGAGAAACTAAAAAAATTTTCATTATGGGAAGTATGATACCAGAAGGCCTAAATGATTATAATAGTTATCTGGCCTTTCTCCAATAAATATGTTCAAATTTAATATGTTATTATGCTATTACCAATAGCACAAACATACAAATACAAACATGTACTAATGTGATACAATAAACCCTTTGCCAATATTTCTCCCCTTCTTTCTCACCTTGTCGTCCCCCCTCCCCCTTTTTTTCCCTTCTCACCATGTTAACAGTTATATCTGCACACGAGAATTTATGTATTTTCATCCATCCAACCATGTGATATACCACATGAATGATGGTCTGACACAATTTTAATTTTATTTCTATCCACCTAACCATGTGATACGTCACATGATTGATGGTCTGACACATTTTTATTAATAACCTTGTACACTGCATTGCAATGCACTATTCCCTCACCCGAGTACACTTTTTAATCACCTGGAATATTGTGACACTTCTATTTAAGTAATATCACTCTTAATGATGATTAGAATTAATAATCACACTCAATATGTTTATTACCATATTGACACAATAATAGTAGATATCAAATAGGCAATCTATTAAGTAAATATTGTATATTACTATTTTCTTAAGGGATCCCATAAATAATATACACAAGAAAAAATTTTATACCCCTTACACATGTATCATAACATACCTATTACCATATTAACACAAGACCAGTAGATATAAAATATGATAATTTAATAAATATAGAATAATATTATTTGCTTCAGGTATCATATAAACAAATCATATAAAAATAATTTATTTTCTTTATACATGTATCATAAGTAATATATAACTTAGGACAATATCTGTACCAATATAATACTGTATAATAGATACTTACACAGATGATATCACAGGCTCTACTTCCAAATAAAGGTCTATTTATAGTCGTAGGTGATAAATTCATATCTATCTCTAACAATGGGCATTTTGTAAATTGGTAATCATGATACAACGCTATTAATATTCTTAGAACTAATGGTATTAATTCAGCTATGTTAACAGACACCATAAAACAATACGAGATCTCCGCTGTACAGTCTAAATAAACCTTTCCTGCTTTTCACTGTAAACACCAATAAGAATCCAGAACATCTTGGATTAGACTAACGATAGGCTGTTCTAACTGTCCATCATCTCCGCGATATGGACCACATGATTGGATCCTGTGCTATGACGCAAACAAGGGGATGGTCTGTACACAGCTTAAATAGCCAATGATAGCTGTAGCTCGTCTTGCCTTGAAAAAGCACACATGCGAAACGCGCGTCGGCGTTCGCTGTGTTTCTCATGTCCTGCTGATTAGAAAATTATCTTTATTTAGCCAGATAGTTTCACTGTAAACAGACTTAGCCAGAATAGGCAGTTCAGCAGTTTAATCCTCAGATGTCACTTAGATACTCTTCACAGACATCTACGGTTAGCTACCTGACAACATTACCAATAGAATTGTACCATATCGATACAGCCTTATTATGCTGACCTCAAGAGATAATGGTCAGCTGTTTGATGGCAGTATTATATGCTAACTAATCACGCTATCTGTACTTCAGTGATATAGTGATATTAGAGGATCCTAGATAGGATTATTATCACAATTAACTATCTGACAATACTACACCTTAATTTGGACTCATTAGCTATAGGAGTGGTATAGAGGTGTGTCAATAATATAAGACATACAATACCAACTGAGATTGTTTCAGCTTTATCACTGCCTGATATTCTACACAGAGATATTGAGCTATTAGGCATTAATATATTCTAATATTATTAGCTAATGAGCCAATAAGGTGTTATGTAACCAGCACATTAATTAAAATATCAATATACAAATAACAATATTATGTCAATTATATTTTGTATTATGACATGAGAACACAGCGATTTTGCAGTTAAAATCTGCATTTTATTTTTCACTCAGCACTGTTTTTATACTTTCGCAAGTTGTACTGATATCTTTTAATGCATATCAATAAAAACAAGTTATTTTAATTAAAACCCCCCGGAGTGCCTCTACATATACTCTCTTTTCCTTGGCTCTTATTCTATGCAAACTTAAAGGTGCCTTCAAAAAAATTTCCCCAGTCAGAACCTTAGCTGTCATTTTACCTGCTACCTTCTTTTTTGAGTTTGGTTTCTTATACCTGGGTTCTATCCTTAATGGGGATGGGCTTTTGGCCTTCTTCCTCCTTCTCATGACCTTAGCCCTAAATTGCAAGCTACCATTCTGCCCCTCACTATTTCTCCTTCTGACTCCTCATCACTTAAGAAGGATAAGAAACGGTTAGATAGGATAAGCTCTTCCCCGCCAGACTTTACAGCCCGACTCCTTCTCCCCTTGCACTGTAAAGGGGTCTTCTTGCTCCATAACTGTTGGTTTTGCAACTGGCACAGTGGACTGGGCCAACACCAACTGGGAGGGGAGAGGGGGAGCAGACACAGAAGAAGGTCCTGGTAGGGGAGGGGGGTAGATCCAGAAGAAGGACCTGGGGCCTGGACTGGGCTCACCACAGTTGGCATGCTTACCCCTATTTCCATTAACTCTGCAGCCTGAACCAGGTCTATATCAGATATTTCTCACATATTGTGGGAGGCGTGAGGGCAGCGGCTAAAGGGATGGCCAACCTCGCCACATAAATTACATTTAATCTTAACGCATGACTTGGCCTCATATCCCTGATTCCCGAAATGGCCACAGTTTTGAACGGGACAATTCATGCTGAGGAGGCGGAAGTCACCACAGCGATGACACATCCTCCGCTGGCCCGGGTAAAAGCATTGAATTTGGTCGAGACCAATAAAGGTCGCAGATGGTACGTGCAGGACACCAGCCTCCGTGCATCGCAGATGGACCATGGCAGACCACCAGCCACCCCAGACATGACGGCTCTGATCAGAAACTTTCTCCAACGGGGATACTAAGTCTGCGTATCTTTTTAACCAAAAACACAAGTCAGATTTAGGTAGAGATTCATTCCTAACTAATATGGTCACACGCACTCTTTCTTGGCGCGTGGCAGGGATTGCTCGGAAATTGGACCATGGCTCTGTACCTTTCTGCCTTCCCCACTTAGCCCAAAAATATTGCCACCCATAGTAAGAACAAAAGTTGACATGAAAATCAGGGGAACTGACAGGATGTATGCATGCAAAAAGGTCCGGACACTGCCTTAGCATAGAAAATGGGACCAGGTACCCCAACTGGTGCAGGAATGGGAGCTTCACACATAGGATTAGGAGTCAGTACTGCAGAGGGCACATCAGTGGCCACCAAACAGGGAGCTGCTGCAACAGCAGATTTAACCCCCTGCAAACTCCCACTACTATTTGCACCAGAAACTCGCTTTTTTACACTAATCTCCTTTGTTAGCATATTTGGCATGTTTTTTTGCAGCTGAAGGGCTGCCTTTGCTGTAGGAGGCACACATAATGAGTCATAAACAGTATAGTATCTACCACATAACCCTGCACATTATTCATATCACATCTGTTCAGACATTGCTGGGTTGTACCTGTATTCACTGGCACTGAGGTAGCAGACACTGGCAGATTTTCGATGATCACCGGCACCACAGTTCCGCCCCCTCCACTCGCAGAGTTAACCTCCGCTGCTGGCAAGGATAGGATGGCTTCATTATTATTGGCACAGACAGGCAACGGGGGATCCGACACAGCTGCACTCACCGATGCCTTGCGCTCGCTCCTGTCAGACACTGAAACAGCCTTCATTACAGCACAAGAGCCAGAAGCACCGCTGCGGCTTGAATGGACCACACACACAGGGTGGGGCTGAGACATCACAGCTGCAGCCACATCAGTAATAACAGGCACAGAGCCTGCACTCACAGAAATCGAGCCACAGACAGGGGATCCTGAGCAAACCACAGCAACTGCATCAGGCACCATCTCCCTATCTACAATGGCCGCGGCTTCTTGCAGCTCTGTCACTGGAAAGTCATTCTCCATTACTCTTATATTATTATATAAAATGTTCTCTATTGGACTTTGAACATTAGAAACAGGAGCATTAATAGACAAGAATGTTAAGCAGTCCTCATTCTCAGACAATGATTCTTCTGACGGTGAGTGTAACTTTTAAATTAACCCTTGCAGTACTTGTTCTTTGTTAAGAAGGATTTATTCCAATTCTTTAATTTCTGCTGTGAAGGATACCCTCTCAGTGCTATAAGTATTGTTCATTTTCCTTTTTTTGCAGCAGCAATTTGTTTTTTAACACTTGCACTCCCAGATTATAGGTCTAGTATTTGCTCCCTAACTGCAGACTCATCTTCCTCACTGGGAGCTGATTCAGGGAGGCACATATCCACAGTATACACACACCCCTCCTGTGCCGCATCAGTGTTGCCAGCAGGAACCGTCTCCATAGCCTCTTCACATAATACAGGTTTAACATTAGCTTGTACATCCATACTACCAGCACTACCAGTTATATTTACAGTGACTGAAATGACTTATGTATTACTGGAGGCAGGCTTGCTTGGTACAGGGCCTGGGTTTTGAACATGTGCCTTATTCACTGCAGCAGCACTTTTAGATGCAGGGTCTGGACTGGATCCCTGAGCCTCCACCTTAGCAGTAGTTGTACTTGTTTCCATATTTCCAGAGGCAGGCTTGCTTGGCACAGAGCCTGCATTAGGAACTTGTGCCTTTTCCACTGCAGCAGCACTTTTTGATGCAGGGTCTGGACTAGATCCCTTAGTGGTAGCTGGATTCACCACTAAGTTGTTAGTATAAACAGGCTTACAAGGTACAGAGCCTGAAATAGGCCCCTGGGCCTTTGCAGTAGAAACAGCTGAGTCCACAGTCTGGATACTCTTCTGAGTATGTGCTCTCAACACAGGGCCCAGGCTGGGCCTCTGCAGCTGGTGGGCCTTGCTTCCATCTTCAGGTATTACCAAGGTTTTCTCTGGAGCTTGCATTTGCCTTTCTCTATGAGTGCTAGTTCTGCAACTGTCATTGAGGCATCCTCTTGTAAGGTCAGTCATGACCAAGCATGACCTTGTCATTCGGACTCCAAAAGTGGTGACCAAATACTTTTACGTGTAAAAGCTGAGCTGTAAGAAAACAGAAATGACACAAATCCCTGAGGAGAGTCTATCCACGAGTGCTATGTGTAATCCTGACCTGTCTGATAGTGTACCCATAAAGAAGGCCCCTTTGAGCATTACTGCAGATGTGTGCATGAACAGCCATAGTGATACACAAATTAAAGATGCCACTTTGGAATTGCAACAGGATGAGAGGGATATTTGTGTAGCTGACGAGGGCACTAATGAGGATGTTGATGAGGATGATGTTGTTTGTTTACTCCTGCTCGAGTGGAAGCAGTTCTTGCACGTGATAAGAAGAAGGCCATTGTCATGCCTGGGCATAAGACCAAAAAATCCACCTCTTATGTGTGGAATTATTTTTACCTAAATCCTGACAACATTTGTCTAGCCATTTGTAGCATTTGTAAAGCCACAGTAATGTAAGCATGGATGTCCAAGTAGAAGTGTATATGTATTACCTTCCACTTTGCTGCTGTTTCATCAGTATTCTACAACGTGTTTGTACTCTGCACTTTATGTCAAAGGTACCTAAATATATTATATTTTTTGGGAGGAATTTGGGGCTTATTCGAAGCTCAGTGATAAACTTGCTTTTTGCTGTAAATTACAATGGCTTTTTTTAGTGCACTGTCTGGCACCCTGGATTGGTCTGGGTCTGACAAAAGCATGCATCCTGGAGGGGAGGGTCAGCGCTCGTTGCCATGTATTAGCTGTAGAATTAAAACAGTTATCCAAGAAACGGGTGGAGCGATCAAATGAATCATAACTGATTTCATGATCCAAGGACAATTCCATCTTGCACCACTTTTTTTTCTGCCACTGCTGTGTGGCAATGCTTCCTAGATGTGCTATGAACTGCCTTGTGTTTGAGTCATTACTCTGTTGCTTAGCATCTAGCCAGGACGCTGCAGGCTTTGTTTGAAAGTGTATGAAAATAATATTGTGACCTGTGAGATGGTCAAAATGAACTGCAAATGACTTGAAATTAGTGTTATTGAGGTTAATAATAATGTAAGGGGGGAAAAAAGCAAAATTACGTGATTTTAGCATAAAAATAGGTCATATAGAAAAAAAATAGAGATCCAAAAACCAAAACACTCAAGGATGATTTTGCCTAAACCAAAACCAAAACCAAAATGCGAAGTTAATCCAGATCCAAAACTAAAACTAGAACACGGGGTCAGTGAACATCTCTAGTAAAAACTATTGGTTTGCTTAACATTACATCTGAGGATTTGGAAGTGATCCAGAGATAAATAGAACAATATGTATGATGGAAGGCTTCAGGTAAACTAGACACTAGCATATGCTACAGGATGAAATAACAAGCTACTAATCTGCCCCATGTCAGGATTATCCATATAAAGTCCACTGAGAGAGCATAGGTGGAATGAAGTGGTTTATTTATAACACAGGTTACACATGTTTAGGATGCAATAAATGGTAAGGCAACAAGTACAAGTCAGCAGGGTATGGCAGCAATAGCATTCATAACTCAGAAAGCCACAGTTGGAGAGAATGGTCAATAATAATACAGTTCAAAGAGGCAGTGCTGAGTTGCCGGATAGCAAGGTCTGGTTCAGAGGCTGGAGAAGCAGGATAAACTATGGGTGTCAGGATACCTGATTTACTGAAGAGGCATGAAGCACTGGATGAAACATGAATTACTGGACTCCAGTTATTTCAGGAGGCAGGAGGCACCAGAGGAGTCCCAGGTGTCAGGACACCAGGTAACTCAGGAGTCAGGAGGCACCGGATTAGTCACAGATGTCAGGTTATTCAGTATACATGAGCACTAGATGATAAGCAGGCAGAGAAAGTGTAGTGGTCTGTATGACAAAGTACTTGGAGCTCCAGATAGGCAGACAGCCAGGAGACTGGATCAAACATGGAGATGTAACAACTGCAGACACAGGAGCTATATAGCTGGACAGCTAGATGCCACAGACTGTAGGTGCTGGATTGCTAGAGGAGCAATAAACTGCAGACACAGTAAAGCAGGAGATTCAAACAAGCCAAGGGTTGAAGCCAGACACTTCATCACGATAAAAGGGAGAAAGCAAGATCGAAGTCACAACAATGCCAGGTTAGGGGTCATAGGAAGAGGTGCCAAAACAGAGGAACAAGCAAAGGTCAATACCAGGAAATCAATCAGGAATCATACGCAGGAAAACCAGCAGTAGATAAAGTAACAGATGAACTGGCAAAGACTGCAGGGAGAGGCAGTCTTCTAAAGGCCAGAGACAGGTGCTAAGTATCCCAAAGTAACAAGCTTAACTCTAGCAGGTAGGAGAATAGTCCAAGTGCCACAGTGACCCCTTTGGTGGAATACTGGTACTGCAGGCTGGATACATAATCTATATGGATGAAAGTTTTTGGCCACACCTGTTAATTATTGAATTGAGGTGTTTCAATCAGACCCGTTGACAGGTTTATAAAATCAAGCACCTAGTCAAGCAGTCTCCATTTGCAAATATTTGTGATACAAATTTAGTCATTCTGAAGAGCTCAGTGACTTCAAGTGTGATACTGTGAAAGGGTGCTACCTTTGTAATAAGATGGTTTGTGAAATCTCATTCCTGCTGGATATCCAACTGTAAGTGATATTATTAGAAATTGGAAGCGTTTAGGAACAACAGCAACTTAGCCATGAAACTGAAGACCACGTAAAATCACAGAGTGGGGTCAACGACTACTAAGATGCATGGTTCGTAAAATTCACCAACGCACTGCTGATTCCATAGCTGAAAAGTTCCGAACTTCAACTGGCATTATTGTAAGCACAAAAACTGTGCGGAGGGAACTTAATGGAATGGGTTTCCATGGTTGAGCAGCTGCATGCAAGCCTCACATCACCATGACCAATGCCAAGCTTCGGATGGAGTGATGTAAAGCACACCGACACTGAACTGTGGAGCAGTGGAAACGTGTTTTGTGGAGTGACAAATCATGCTTCTCTGTTTGGCATTAAGGAAGAAGGAAAATAAATGGACATAAGAAGGCACACCTATCCTATAAGAAAGTTAGTTATAAAATATACCTTTATTAATAATATTCTTAAAAGCATTTATAATTGAACCCCGAGCACATCATTCAACCTTGGTCCATAGCGGTGAAATATTAAAACGTAAAGAGAAAATTGTGAAAATAGAAAGAAAATGGTGTGCATAAAATAATCAATCCCTAAATGAAGCCAGTACGTGAGATCCTTAGTAATAAGCAATTATACTGTGACAGATGACGTCTGTAAATTGAGGGTACTCCTCCAAAAGCTGAGTAAGACCTGGTGGAATATGACCACAACTCAAAATTATTTAAAACACTCCCTAACACCATGGGGCTTAAGACCGAAGGTATATCCTGCTTATGAAATGGCTACTGCCGAGTTAAAAACAGAATGGAAAAATATCCTTTAGAAATGCTCCAGAGAACTAATGCAGGTTATTCTAAA
The DNA here is from genome assembly GCF_038048845.1 of Mixophyes fleayi. Taxonomy (NCBI): domain Eukaryota; kingdom Metazoa; phylum Chordata; class Amphibia; order Anura; family Limnodynastidae; genus Mixophyes; species Mixophyes fleayi. Next base: position 63,821,516 of record NC_134408.1, read on the forward strand.
GCATGATACCCTGATGCTAGACACACATTCAAGGGAAATAGAACAAATGAGATCTAAACTTAAAGAATTCAAACGTAATGAAGCCTTCCATACAACATATACCAAATACAAAAATGATTTTGAAAAATTTGAAAAGGTGATCATGGAGAAAAAGAGAAATAAATTTGCTTGTGACCGTAAGGATTATTTGAAAAGGATCATTTTTAAGTGTAGCAAGAGCATGTATAACGCAAATAACGAGGACCCATCTGCGAGCTATGACTCATCTGAGTTGGAAACCACAGAAAATGAGGTGATAGGAATAGATCTCAGAGTAGATGCAGAAGACAATTTATTGCCAGGAATTTTTATAGGGAATTCTCACAGATCAAGAGACGAAGGAGGAATGGGCATAGAACCATTAGGAGAGGGAATAATACATTTAAGTGACAGAAGTCAGTTGGGATGGAAAGACAATCGCAAGTACAATCAGCGACAACAGAGAGGCAAATAGGAGACAAATCCCTACAAATTATCAACATCTGAGACAGAATTCTAACGAACATGTATTTACAGTAATTAGGCTGAGGTCTATCTTTCTCTCTCATCGCCAACTTAGATTGTTTTAGATGGGAGACTGATCTGCATCTTTTCACAAGTAAATTGAAATTGGCCAAATTTTTTAGAAAAAATGATCAAGATAATCCAACTTTGGATAGTACTGTTAGGATGGAACTTATATCTTTATTAGAGAATGCAGAGTAATTGGAAACTGTCAAAATATTTGAACAACTGATTGAGGAACAGGTCCCTATATTACATGATTCTACTCAAGAATCTAGATATATATGTAAGAAAAAAATCTGTATTTTTTTACCAATGATATCAACTGTCAAGAAATTAATGTCTTTGAGAGTCTAGTATCAAAGGATCTTGATAATGTAAAAGCAATTCCATTTAAGAGGAATAATAAAGACCTGACTAGAGAAGAAAAGATCTGCTTCAAGGATATAGTGGCTTGGAATGATGTGGTCATTAAACCCTCAGATAAAAGGTGGGGAATGTAGTCATCTGGCCGATCACAATGTACAAACAGGAAATGTATCGGCAGCTAAGAGATACAAAATGTTATCATTGTCTCTTCTCCAATTCCTTAGAAGAATTTAAAACATTATATGATGATGTTATCAAATGGGCTATCGGTCATCAGCAAAACTGAATTTGAATTTCTACAGGTAACTAATCCTAAAATTCCCACTATATACCTCCTGCCACAGATTCACAAAAACCAAAAGATCCCACCAGGCAGACCGATTGTGTCCGGAACAGGTAGCCTGACAGAATAGATGTACATCTCAGTAAATATGTTAGTTCATTACCATTATTTATTAAGGACACAATGGATATTTTAAAAATGCTGGATGGGATAACAATAGAACCAGATGTATGGTTATTTACATGTGATGTGGAAAGTTTATATACTAGTATCAGTTGCACAGTGGGAGTTGAGGCCACTAGTTACTTTCTACAGACTAGTAGTAATGTAACATTTGGAAATTTTCTTGTGGAATTATTGAGATTCATTTTAACAAATACATTTTTTGTATTTGATGACCATTTCTATCTTCAAATTCGGGGACGGCGATGGTGGCGGTTTATGCGCCAAACTTCGCCAACCTCTATCTCGGTTGATGGAAGAGAGAAACTGTATATGGAGAGGAATTGAAAGAATACACGGACCACGTGATAACTTGGGCTCGTTATATTGACGATATTTTAATTCTTTGGAAGGGTGATGTATCTAAATTTGAGAAATTTATCAGTATCCTGAATATGAATGAAAACAATTTGAAACTTATAAAGTAAGCTTGAAAATAGTAAACTTGATATGCAGAATAACTGGCTAGATTGTATATGTGGATATATTTCTAAAGACTGATATTAATTGTTTATGTATGCATCCATAATTATTTTGTATATTTTACTTTTCTCTTTTTTTCTTTGTCTTGGTTAAATAACAAATTTCTTTTTGATATCAATAGACAATTCATCCATAGATAGTTTCCTTTTGGTGGTCAGATATGGTAAACGATCGCATGTAAACCTAATAGGCTGTTTGAAATGTCCAACCAAACTTAGAAACTGGATTGGCTGGTACTCAGTATAAAGGTAATGACAGTGCCTGTAATCGGGTTCCCTTGATAAATCTATACGGAGTGAAAAGTATGTTGCGTAATTGACGTCATGTATGAGGTCACAACCCAGAAGTGTGACCAGTAAGCGGTTGTACCGCTAATGCTCTCCAGCAATAGTTTTACATACGGATTTGCCTAATTGACCAGATTAGATTTCAGATTTAGATTTGAACTCCATTAGTTTTAAGACTAATATCGTTAGCTGTCCATTTATAGATATGCACAAGGGGTAGGTTATTGACCATAGGACTGGTATTCATTTTGGCATAACTAGGCATATGATGCTTGGGGCTTCTATTATAGGTGATTGCCTCATTTGATATGTAACACATGAAGTACCCATATGAAAAATAATACTTTTAGGACGAATGGCTAATGACTATTGAATTAATACTTACTATAATCATTTATGTAAATTGTACTGGTTGCAACAATGTAAATAAATAAAAAAGAAATAAAGCTATCAAGTATTTGTGTGCTACATGAAAAAACAGGCAGTATTTAACTTATGTGCAAAATAATACATTAATTTGCACCCCTTGCATTGTAACATGGGTTGTCCTAGAGAACATTTACTCCTTTATTGGCCTTACTTTCCTTAATGACTCAGGCTCATTGAGCGCAGTCATTTTAAAGTAATTAATTTTGAAATTGGAAAAACGGCAACATTTTGGGAACACAGACATTAAATGGGGAATAGTTGTGCCCGGTTTCGTGACAATAGCCAGCAAGTCATCAGCAAAAAGAACAAGGCAGTATTCCTTCATACATATTTGGAGGTCAGAGATGTTGGGGCTACATCAAATAGCTCTAGCCAAGGCCTCAATGCAAATGACAAAAATTAGTGGAGAAAGAGGACATCCCTGGTGGGTGCCATTGGTACTAGAGAGCGTCTCTGAAAGTGTGCTGTTAACCCTAACCTTAGCTGTAGGTGATTTATATAAGACAAATATCACTAATATTAGTGACCAATCCCGATGTGTCCTAAAACCCTTTCCATGAAGTGCCAATCCACCCTATCAAAAGCTTTCTCAACCTCTGTTGACAGGAGGACAGTGGGGGTTGAGTTTACAGAAATGAAAAGAATAAGTTCTATAATTTTGATCGTGTTTTCAATTGCCTCTCTCCTAGGGATAAACCCTACCTGATCATTATGGATCAATGAGAGAAGGAGAAGCTTGAGACAGTGTAAAATCAATAGCTGACACAATGTACGATCCTTTCCCTCCTTTGTAATAATAGGTATATGGACTTCTAAAAACTAGGGAGAGAAACCTTTTAATTTGGATACGTCATTGAAGGCTTGAAGAGGATGTAGTCCAATTCTCCATAGATGCTTTGTAGTAGGAAATAGAAAATCCATCTGCTCTTGGGGTCTGCCCACATTGAGAATATTTAATGGTGTCATATAATTCCGCTAGGGTAAAGGGGAAGTCTAGGAGATCAGAAGCTTTCTGGGATTTCTTAGGGAAACCGATTTCACACAAGTATTATTATATTCATCAGCTGTTTATATAGTGTCACTAATTCCGCAGCACTGTACAGAGAACTCACTCACATCCGTCCCTGTCCCACTTACAGTCTAAATTACCTAACACACACGTATAGAAAGGGAGATAGAGTAGGGTTAATTTGATAGCAGCCAATTAACCTATTGGTATATTTTGGAGTGTGGAGGAAACTGGAGCACCCAGAGGAAACGCATGCAAACACACAGAGAACATACAAACTCCACACAGATAAGGTCATGGTTGGGAATCAAACTCATGACCCTAGTGCTGTGAGGCACAAGTGCTAACCAATAAGCCACGGTATTGATCATTCTCACTCTCTCTGGAGGCTAGATCAACTGGGGAAATCGGGGGTTGAATATTGTAGAAATTGGAGTAATAAGCTTGAAACAAACTAGCTATTGTTTCATCGGTATAATTAAGCACTCCTCTATCATCATGAAAGGATTGAATAAAGATAAGAATTCTCTGGGCACAAAGAGCTCTTGCTGAGAGGTGCTCCACGGCCTATCTCCCCATTGATAATTTTTTCTTTTACTGCACCCGGTCATTTAGTAATTTATTGAGGGCCAATCATTTGTTTTGGAGCTCAACCAGAGTCTCCGAAGAGAGAGAATGTTTGTGCTTGGTTTCTAGTTCTTTAATATCTAAGAGAAGGGTGTCTCTAACTGCAGTGTTCTGTTTCTTTAGAAATGAAGCTAGCTGTATGCATTTGCCTCAAAGAACACATATATGGGCCTCACAAATCGTCATCTTGGAGCATTCCCCATTATCATTAATAGCGAGATAGTCTTCTAGGGCAGTGTTATATTGAGACTTACAATTAGAGTCCTGTAAAAGAAACTAATTGAACTTCCACATCCACTGTCTGGGGGTAGGTGAAGTCAGATTAATAGATAGATGGGGACATGATATGAGTCTGTCATTTGGCCTATCTACTAGCCATTTACCCCAGGTCTCTGATCCTATTTCAGATTGACTGTCAACCCACCTGGAGACATTTAAGAAAACCCTGTATAATGTCATGTTCACAAAACAATGCAATTTGTATAATAGCAGAATTCACACAAGACCAACTTAATAGCAATAACCCTGCAAGACAGCGAGATGGTAAAAGTTCAGAATACAGAGACAGGGGCGACAAATCGCGAGTGTATTCTTAATTTAATCCCACAAGCCCAAAATTTCACTGCGTGGTCTCACAGATACATTTTTCACGTGCTTGCCCAGCATGGAAATGTGTATATTATGCAAAAAAAATTGAAGTATGTCCAATTCTAGATGAGGCCCATAGTGATGTTGGAAGTACTATCCAGTTGTCTATAGTTATTTTGTCATCATCACTAACTATAATTTTAGCTCTTTTTCTATCCCATCTATAATATTTGCCCCCTTTCCAACTTGGGTAGTGGCACACTGGTGATTCCTGCACTATGCATATATTAGCCAAAGGAACTCATCGTTTATCTGCTATTTAACAATCAAAGTGACATTTGTTATTCATGCAAAATTATACTTATAGCATGAAGCAAACCCTGTGGAAAAAACTGTCCAGCGGCCCAGTTTTCGCTGCTTTTAAATCCATTGTGTTTAAGTGGTAACCTGGCCTAACAGCACTCCTTATTTGGGCAAGAGAACAGAGAGACTTGGTAGCAAATGCGTAGTAGGAATCATAGCACACACTGAGACTAATGCAAAATTAAGCACATTTATTTTAAATTTCAGGAAGTTCACTTCATCTAACACAACAAACCTACTAAATAGTAAAATTTAGAGCTGAGCGTTTCAAATTCTGAGAAATCCGACAGATCCAAATTTTGCGGTACCAAGTCGAACGGACTCGGTTTTTAGTGCCAAATGCGGATCTGAAAATAAGACAAGACATAATTTCCTTTAAAAGGACACATCTCGCGAGTTTTGGATCGGTAGCTTCTAAATATAGCCCTCCCCATTCTCATCTGCAATTTTAGAAGTGATAGCATGTAGATAGGATAGTGGATGCAATTATGTACTAAGAAAATCACTTGTAGAGGGTTGGATAGGGGGGAAAGGAGCAATTTCTAAAGCAAAAGGTATGATTTCAATGCAGTTTATTTAAAGATCAGTCTGGAAGAATTGTGTGCTGATCAACTGAGTCTCAGAAAGTGAAGAGTAGTGGCTACTGGTTGACATTATAGTATAGGTATCTGAACAATTTAGTGGATAAAAATACAAGGTGGTGTATGTAGCACATCCAAAAAAAATAAATAGATTTATTGCTTTTAAAAGCCACAGTATTTTAATCTGCAAGCAATTGTGTGAGGGACAGTACCAGTGACATCTGAACTATTTAGTGGTAAAAAAAATAGGGTACTGCTTAGCTTTTAGCAGTGCACCCAAACAAACACATTTTCTTGCTTTTAAACCCCCTAGTGTTTCAAGCTGAAAGCAATGCTCTGAGGGGCAGTATCAGTGACATCTTTAGTAAGCGGCCAAAAAAACAGGGTGTTTTTTGACTCTGATCAGCACCATTCCCCAAAAAAACAAACACTTTTTTGAAGTAGCAATTGTCTTAATCTGAATTATATTGTGGAGCAGTGTCAGAATAATTTTAAGGTAACATTCCCTCCTTTCCCTGTGTGGGTTGTCCGGACACTTCGCATACAACTGCCCAGAAGATGAAAAGGTCTCTGGTGAGTGGGAGGACGACAAAGTCTCCGATGAATGGGAAGACAAAGAAGTCTTCGAGTGGAAGGACGAGGACGCCTTCCATCAATGGTCTCAAGTGCCTGTAGTCCCCTGTGCCTTGGCAAGAGCAAAGTGAGGAGGCGGCAAGTGAGCTTGGACTGACCGTGTCCTCATTCTTTGCCGTATTCTCGGACAGCCCTTACCTGGTAGGCACGGCCGTAATCTTTGTCTTTTTCTTAGAGGGACGTGGTTGGAGGTGACAAGGGTTGCGGCTGAGGATCTGCTGGGATCAAATCACAGCTGGGATATCGGAGGCGGATTGGAGTTGACCATCGTTTACAAGGTAAGTGCTTTTAGGGTTGCGTCTGTCCTGTTTCCCCGCAGGGGGCGCTACACCTGTCTCATTTGGCGCTCACCTGGTGTGGTGGCAGCTACAAGTAGCTCCGACTTCAAGTAGCATTACTCCTCTTGTCAATCTACAGATCAGCTACTTCCAGTACCAATACTGGCAGCAGCAGTACTTTTTTTAAACTCTACTGGTAAAAAAGATCATGTCAGGACAAAGCAGGATCAAAATCCATACACTGTTTTCTAATCTCAAAGAAAACATCAGCTTTTGATGTAAGGATCAAGGGAGATGTTTCTGATGAATGTGGTGATTTGTCCATAAAAAGGAAAATAGCTAACATTTCATTCATCACCCACAGTGGGAAGAAAAGGCTCAGATTATGCCCACTTTTACAAGGGACCCTGCTACTGTTGTTACATGTAATAGAATGACCATTGCAAAAGAGAGTGTCCAACACGGTCATGCATCTTCCTGAGGGCGAACAGCAACTCACAGAAATCCTGAGGAGAGTCTAAGGGTATCCATGAGTGCTATATGTGAATCTGATGTTTCAGATTCTGACACTGAAATTGTAGAGGAGCCAGAGCCGTAACTAGAAATTTTAGTGCCCTGGGCAAGAAAGAGCACTTGGAGCCCCCCACCCTTACCTTGGTAGGTATAAGTGGTCTCTCTCAGCCGTGACAAAAGCTAGGCATTGCGCCCTGAGAGGTCACGCTGCCCTAGTTACAATCCCAATGTGTATAATAAATAAAAGCAAAACAAAAAAGTTTCTAACCGCAAAATAATGTTAGCTATCACAAAGTAAGCCTGCAGAACCAGCGACTCATCTCTGTGATGACAGTTCCACAAGTGTATTATGTGGTTGACTGGATACAGTGTAACCTATGGCACTCCAGCTTTTTTTGAATGATAAGTTCCAGCTTTCCCTCTGGTAGGGCTTGCTGTGCTTTGTAGTTCCACATCACTGAAGAGCCAAAGGCACTGATAAAAGTAATTGACTGAAGCCCCACTTAACTTGCAGCTGGTATTCTGGCCTGTCTGTTTCTAATCCATAGCTTCTCCAGAGCAGTGCAGGGGAGTGTAGTCCATTCATGTGGGAAGCTTGTATCACTATACAAGGTAAATACATTACGTAATCACAAACCTGATATTTTAAAGTCTCTCACTATATTAAAAATGACCCCTGTCACAAGAACATTGCTTAAAACAATGCTTATTGGTTATTCGTGTTTTTAAATCAACATAATATTGATAAGGATAGTCTAAGCATTATCAAATGACAGGGAGCTTGAATTTTATTTCTGTAAAAAGCAATAAAGATCCAATTCAAAAATATAGGGGCCTATTTACCACAAACCGCTCCTTCATGGCGATGTGTAGAAAAAGTTTTCAATGCCACTTATTACAGTAATAAAAAAAAATCTTTATCGCTAAAATTTATCAATACAGTAGCTGGTCTGCTAATATAAAAATCTATGTAAAAAGATGGCGTATCTTACCACCATCAGGTTTATCGCTGGCAATAAACCTTTGATGTATAGGGTGGAACGAATAAAAAAAACCTAATTCCTATTTTTGTTGGTAATAGGGCTTTTCATCCATTAATAAATCTGCCCTTCAGTACATGCAACTTCATTGAGGAATCTTTGTCTTAAGAGTGCATGTGCTAATGGGGTTATGAATAGGATCCTTAGCGGAAGATTCATTTAGCCGACCGTTCTTCAGAACATCGTGGCCGCAGAATTTTTATGAGAAATCTCCGCTGATTTTTGTTCACGCCCAATTGAGGTGTACGGAAAAGTCAGATGAGAATTTATCGAAATGGTATAATTGGATCCCCAGCGCAAAGAAAATAAAAAAAGTAAAAAGGTGGAAAGAGATATGGGCCAAAAGATTGTGTTAATAACAATATTGTGTATTGATAAGTGGACACAAAGTGTAAGTTCAAATCACATTAATTTATGGCAAGTTACTGTTAAAAACAATTTCAATAAACAAACAATGTTGTATAGATATATGTTCTGGAGTTGGGGCAAATAAGACTCAATGCCAAAAGTTCCTGTACCTGGCATAAAATGATCTTGTGCCAGACAAGGTAGATAAAGCAAGGGTAAATTCCACAAAGAAAATCCATACTCAAGACTGGGAAGGGTAGGTAGTGCACTTACCTTCCTCCCCAGATGGTCCAGCCGAATCTCCTGTCCTCCGATCAGCTGAGTGAATCAAAGTCCTGCTCACTACCGTTTTCTGCCTCTCTCAGCCGGTGACTCCTCCTCAGGCTCTGCTTTTTTTTCCCTCACAGGTATTCCGTCCGGATGCTGCTGCTTCAGAGTTAGCCAAATCTGTAAAAATTCACGTTCACAGTCTCTCTCAGCCACTGTCAGCCTACCTCGGCCAGTGGCTTCTCCTCGAGACCTGCTGGAGCAGAGGAACAGTAGGCGCATGCGCATAGACTGTATTGGCGATTCCGCTGCAATGAGATGTGTGGGAAAAGTAGTTAGTATGGCAACCTACGCGTTTCACCCATATAGGGGCTTCCTCAGGGATAGTGTTGTGGTAATGAATAAGGAGTAGTAAATGAGGCTTTAAATACTGTTCTCATGTCTGATAGGATGTCTCTCATTGGTCGGATTCCTCATCTGGCAGGTCCTAAAACCCTCCTCATAGCCTCCTCTTGAAGTTCATAAATAAAGCAGATTGTGAATCATCATCATCATCATTTATTTATATAGCGCCACTAATTCCGCAGCGCTGTACAGAGAACTCATTCATATCAGTCCCTGCCCCATTGGAGCTTACAGTCTAAATTCCCTACTATAGACACACACTCACACACAATAAAATAAGTCCAGTGTCAGTATATCTGGAACAAATCCGCATTACAAATAAATAACTCTTGTGAGTATACCGGATGGTATTTGAATAAATATCAAAAGGTAACTTAATAAATACCTAAAACTAAATGAAGAGAGACAGAAACTAATCCTATTGCTGAAAATGAACACTTTTGCAAATCAAAACTAATAGTAGGGTAAGAAGGAAGGTTAGAGAAAGTGATTAAGGTCAAATATTCAGACCCTGTGGGGATAGGGTCTTTAAAGAATATATGAAACGGGTTTCGTGTCTGGAGATCAGTCTAACATAGTCTCCTCCCCTCCATGGTTTTTTAACTTTGAAAATGCCTACAAAACTAAGAACTGAGGGATCGTGTTCATGGCAAACTGAAAAATGCTCCGGAACGCTATGCGTTTTTATCTCATGTAGAATATTGCGTTGGTGTTCCGCTTTCCTTACTGATAATTTCATGACTGTACGACCTATATATTGTTTGCCACATGGGCAGGACAAAAGGTAGATGACCCCATATGTGTCACATGTTATTTTCTCCTTAGTTGGAAAAACTTCTCCTGTGGTGTTGGAAGTATATGATGTAACCGGTTTGGTTTGTTTAATTTTGCATCTTCTGCAAGCCACACAGCGGTTACAATAATAGAAACCTGAAGTTTTCTCATTCAGCCAAGTTCCTTTATTCGTGTTTACTGGGGCGTTTCCACTTTGGACCAATCTGGTTTTCAGATTATCTGATTTTTTGTAGACAAAGGCAGGTTTGGGTGGTAAGATAAGTTTCCTATGATCCCTGCTGTACTTAGTCATAAAGGGAAGAACTGGTCCCTTCTTATGATCCTGATCATTGGATATGCCTTGGTTCCCAAATAGGACACTTCTATCTGTTGTTTTTAGTTGTTCGTATGCCGCTTCAACTACATCTTGGTTATAATCCTTTTCCAGAAACCTTTCTTTCAGAATGGATGCTTGTTCTTCATAGTGTTCTACATTTGTACAGTTGCGTCTGAGCCTAGTAAATTGTCCCTTTGGGATGTTGTTTAGCCAGTTGGGATGGTGACTGCTAGACGTTTGGATGAACGAGTTGCAGTCTACCTTCTTAAAATAGTTTTTAGTCAAGATTGTGTTATCTTGCACAAAAATTTCCAGGTCCAGAAACTCTATTTTTTATTCACTGATGTTATGAGTGAATGAACGATTCAGTTGGTTTTGATTTATATACGAAAGGAAAGAGTCCAACTGTGTCCGCTCCCCCTTCCATATACAGAACACGTCATCTATAAATCTTTGCCACATAACAATGTGGTCCAGGAAGGAGTTGTTTTGCCAAATGTGCTGTTCCTCCCAGTAGGCTACAAACAGGTTTGCGTAACTGGGCGCAAATTTTGCGCCCATTGCTGTCCCGCGAACCTGCTTGTAGTAAGTCCCACTGGAGCAAAAGTAGTTATGGTTAAGGACAAATGAAATCCCTTCAACAAGAAACTCTATCTGTTCAAGAGGAAGATCTGAAAGATCATTCAAAATATGCCTTGTGTGGTCACAACCAGCTTGGTGTTCAATCACTGTATAGAGTGAGACCACATCACATGTGAGCAAAATGTAATTTGGTTCCCAGTCTGTCTTTTCCAGTATTTCTTATAGATGACTGGTATCTTTCAGGTAGCTCTTCTGCAGTACGACCTCAGAACATTGCGGGTAATTGAATTTGCTTTATGATGTATGAAAAAATAATTAAAATAAGAAGATTGTGCTTACCTGCCATACTCAAGTTTGTCCACAGCTCTTCCAATCGACAGCCATCAGGACTCCATCAATGTCAGCAGAAGAGGAGAAAGAAGGTAAGAGGGGAAAAGAAGGGGTAGCTGTGAGGGGCACAGGTGAGAAGTGGTCGTTTGGAGCAAATGGTAGAAGAAGGTGAGGAGATAGATAAAACAAAGGGTGGGAAAAGAATCCCAGAGGGGGACAGAGTTGCATAAGATACTAAACAGACACAAAGTTGGGTGTAAGAGATGCACAGACACAGACAGATAAGACAGAGATGCAAAGACACACATACAAAATTGCAGACAAAGAGGAAAACACAACAGGGAACAAGAGACAGGGCAGAGGACACACAGAGTTGCACAAAATTAAAGTCAGACACAAAGTGGGGGTAAGAAAGAGAAAGACAGACACAGAGATGCACAGACACAGAAGGGGGGCAGAGCCCCACATACAACATAGCAGACAGAGAGGAAAACATAAGAGAGGAGAAGAGACAGGGGCTGAGAGATAGAGACAGGCAGACAGAAACACGGTGGGGAGTGAGGCGGGAGGGGTGGCAGTCTGCCGAAAGCAGAAAGGCAGGAGAATCCATGAAGGAACCTGCATAATGTGGATGAGGAATAGAGAGGTCAGGAGGCGAGCCCGTGCAGTGTGCACATGAAGAGGCCCTGCACCCTATGTAATGAGAGTGATCGCATACTGCCTCTACACACACAGGAACAGGCTGCCTCTATACAGGAACAGGCTGCATGTGACCATTTGTAGAGGGGAGGGCGTTCTTGCTAGCATAGCAGGGCATATTATATAGTTTTAAATAGTATTAATTGCAATCGGCCTTGGGGCCCTCCTTGGCTTTGGGCCCTGGGCGGTCGCACCGGCAGCACCTCTTTACGGCTCTGAGAGCAGCCTCCTTCCCCATTTTCTCAACCATTTGAAAATGTGAGGAAGAGTAGTTATGATGAAAATTTAGATATAGGAATTGAGGATGCTACTTTGGATCTTGCAATTGTGCAAGAGGATGAGAGGTATATTTTCAGATCTGAAATAACAATAATAAGTAGAGGTAAGGAAATTGATCATCTAGGCAACTCTTCCCAGATACATAATTTACGAGTTCATACAAGTAGTTTTTTGCAAAGGTGGAAACTTGTGTATAGTAGTAAGCAGCCCAAAATCAGCTAGCAGCCAAGTGGATAGACACTTCATGCAATCTTCACCATCAACATCTTAATCATCATCCTCCTCATTATTACTACGTAGTCCAGGATCCAATTTTCAAATGCAAACTGACTCCCTTAATGCAATCCATGATACCAAGAAACATACTTGCATGCTACAGCCATGGTCAAAAATCCTTCTGGGAAGGAACACAGCTGCTGTATGGCTGTCGCTTCAGTGTGGACTGGCTGCAGCCCATGATGAACCAGAAACTGCAGTCTGGAACACTTATGTGGCACCATTCATTCTTGCCTCAAACGTGGAGCAGTGAGACCAAGCAGGTTGTTTTCTCTGAGTTGTGATCAGTGTCCAGCTCCACTGTGACTGAATTAAACTGGGTCATCAGGTTTACCAAATCAAGTTTCTGAGCCTGGACTTTTGTGGATGGCTATGATTTTTTGATCTATTTACAATACCAAAACATTGTGTTCCATTCACTGGCTATTCCTGGCTGCTTGGGGGCAACCTCTTACCCATTGATCATTATGATCAAGCCAAAGAGATGGTGTCTTTGCAGTAGTTGATATAATAGGGCTACATTGTTGACTAGTCTGCTCTTATGATGAAGAACAAAGGCTGTCTGGGCTGGGAGGCAAGGGGTAATATGCCCTCCGGGGTTGTTGCCCTAGTGGGCTACTTTGGGCAACATGCATTTTTTCCCTCAAATAGGCTACAGAGCTGAGTCTTGCTCCCCGGGCTAAAATTTCCCAGCTAGCCGATTACACCTTACAAACATTCTATAACTGCTCTGGTGGTATCTCTACATGTTAAAAAGGCCCTTGGTTTTATTTAATACAAAGCAAAGTCCATTCACTGGCTATTCCTAGCTGCTTGGAGACAACCTCATATCAACTGACTAGTATGACCTAAGAAAGAAGATGGTAGTCTTATAGCTGTTGAAGGAATAGGTCTGCTCTTATGATGGACTATGGGATAGTAGAACATATGTCAGCCAAACCCTGACGAAGAACCCACATGGTTTTTATGTTGTGTTTTTAAAACAGAGAATATTTGGAGTCACAGAGGTGGCAAACACATATGGTATTCGGAAATTAATGGCTTTGTGCACATGCCATAAGAAGGCTACATTACTGATGTTGAATTAAAGCCATCAAACATGATTACATATCTCCTCTGACCTCCACCCCAGGAACCCTCTGATCCCCACAATGGTCTATCCCAATCAAGTGGTCTTCATCTCAGGACACCAGACCGCGGATAACAGGAGGTGGGCAATAGACTAGAGCTAACAAACATTCTACCCTCATTATTGTGGTGTCTCTAGATGCTAAAAGGATATATGGTAGGATTTTTTGACTTTATGAGAGGTAGTCTCAAAGATATGGGCTTTCAGGGTTGAATCTTATGCAGAATTTCTACATTGTATCATAACCCTTCTGCTGCCGTCCTTGCTAACGGTGCTGCCTTAGTTCCTTTCCTTATTGAGAATGGCACTAGACAAGGCTGCCCATTGTTTCATCTCCTTTTTGCTGTCTTGATGAAGCCACTGACATCTATGATCTGCAAAAACCACAATGTCACAGGCATACAAGCTGGCCCTAAAGAATATAAGATTTCCTTGTAGACGGATGATATCATGTTAACATTTAGAAACCCTTTAGCTTCATCACTTTATCACTACATACATTTTAAGCACTGTAGCAGTTTTGTAATTTGTAGGCATACTGTTTAATGAGATTTTATATTATTAAGGAAATCTTTGACTTGTTGATTTAATACAAAACGAAAAAACAAAGAAAAAAAAAATCTTCTGGGTGCAGCCACTTTCATCTATCTAATTTTCTAAAATGATTATCCTATCAGTTCATGCTCTTCCACTATCTTTCATAAGGATTGTAGCGTGCTTTGCACACAAAACTGTTTTTCCCCATCATCCTCCTCATTCCTTCACTACACAATGCCAAGTCATTCACATTCAAGATATTCTTTCTATTGCTGGTTTCACAAAGAATCATACCAGTGTCCATCTATTGAAAAAATGTCATAACAAAATGGCTCACCCCACTAAGACCTCCTCAGTATTCCTCTTTGCCAATAACGGAGTAAACATTGTGTGTGCATTTAGATTGGGTGAATTTCAACATGTACCATGCTTTGCACACACAATAAATTTAGTTGCGCAGAATTTCTTTAAAAATGAAAGGTTGGTGCAGGAGCTGTCTTTGGCTCCTAAAATTTGTGGGCATTTTCGGCATTAAGCGACTGCATGTAGATCATTGCAGCAGCTTAAAAAAAAGTGACCTGATATTTAACTGAAGCAAGAAGTAGTAGCGAGGTACAATTCCACTCTTTATGCACACTGCTGCACCACAATGTTTCATAGGGATTGCACCTTTTTTTAAACTGCTGTGTATTTGTGCCGTTATTCTGTAACTAATTCTAGCCAGCCAGCTCGCTACAACATTTAGCCATTTAGCCAAAATTTATGAAAATTTTGACAGTTGTGAAGAGATCATTACAAAATAGACTGTAAATGACTGTAAATGAATGTTAATGCTATAAATAGTAATGTAGGAACAAAAATAGCTCCAGATCACATGTATATACTGACCAAAGAGAGATAAAAAAAAGGGTGTTGGGACACTGCGAGGAACATTTGCTTTTTATTGTTGGACACAGGCACTTTTCAGCTATATAAGCCCTGAAATAGACTACAGAACCAAGGGGACACGAGGATATATATTGATTTATATATGTATATTTACAAGTATTTCTTCTTTATTCATAATACTCTTACTGACAATATAGTTCTATTTTCTGCACTTTATTACTGCTTTAATGTGCATGTTACTGCTATCCTGAACTCGCATCAAATGATGTAACATGGATGAGGTTCCTAGATGGTTAAGGTCCCTACCTCTACTGACTGTGGTTTTACAAACGCTATAAATTGACTGTTGTCAGGATTTGGCTAAAAATAATTCCACACATAAGAGGTGGATTTTTTGGTCTTATGTCCAGGCATGATAATAGCCTTCTTGAGGAAGGGCTTTACCGCCAATTACATAAAAGTACAGAGACTTCTGTAATGGTGGATTGCAGCAAGGATAAATTAATATTGTGTTAGGATAATGTACACACTGATGAGGGTGAGGATGACGGTGAGGATGATGACAGTGTAGATTGCAGGTGCTGGGATCTAGGTAAGAGAAGGGAGCTAGCTAATGCTGATATGCTTGCTAATGTTTTGGGTAGAATAGCATGTTGGAAATGTTATGTTTTTTTACAGTAAACTTTCCCTTTATTAGAGAGGTGTTTTATTCTTTACCAATGTTAAAGCTTGTTTTTTGGATTTCAGTTTCCCTGATTTAAACCCACGATGCCCTTGAGCATAAGCTTTAGTAGATGACATAGAAGGACTAGTATCATCATGACTGGTGCCAGCAGCTGGTTACCATATCGATGGTGCTGAGCTATGGGATTGGAGACTGACAAGAACACTGCTACCGCTTCTGGTTCTATGTGAGCAATGGCACTGTACAATGGCACTGGAGACTTGAGAGTGACAAGAACACTGCTATCCTTTCTGTTTATGTGTGGGCAATGGCAATGAGCAATGGCACTGAGACTGGAGAGTGACAAGAACACTGCTACCCATTCTGTTTCTGTGTGAGCAATGAAACTGAGCAATGGCATTGGAGACTGATAAGAACACTGCCACCCCTCCTGTTTTTGTGTGAACAATGGCACTGAGCAATAGCACTGAAGACTGCCAAGAACGCTGCTTCCCCAACTGTGTCTGTCTTAGAAATGGCACTTAATCTCTGTGGAGGGAGGTACTTATGAAATCCAAAACTCGCAACATCCAATGATACGTTTTGTCTCGATTTCAGTTCCGAGAATACGGGAAAGTACCGAGCCAAGTTGGATTGATGAAGTTCAGGGGGGGCTAGGTTTTAAAAAAACTGAGCCTGAGCATGCCTAATTTATATCTGAACTAAAATAATGCCTTCCTGAACTATATATTGCTAACTACTGCAATACTGTACTGCATACCTATATCTGAACTATAATACTGTTATCCTGAAGTATATATCTATTATAAGCTATAATGCTGTACTGAACTAACTACCATAATACTGGTATACTGAACTATCCTGAATTATTATACTGTACTATATGTCAGTGTTACTATTAGATATCTGTTATAACTAATTTCTGGAATACCACAGAGGGAAAATTTAAAAAATATATATGTAGAGAGAATGCATAGAGTAAGTATAGGACAAAGGAAAGCATCAGAGTTAGTGTAATAAAGTAACGGTGGTGATAAAAGATTAATCACTATATATCTTCTGAATAAAGGTTTAGCTTTGGTATTATTACCCTGTATTATTTATATTTAAATATAATAGATATATGTATAAACTGTAAGTGCCACATTTTCTATGTATATATACATATACATCCATATGTTTAACAGTAAAATTCTTATACTTATCCATGTGGTGAGTATTGGTTATTTATAACGGGTATATGTATATACTGTGAAATATTACCACAATATAGTAAGTATTAGATGTGCAATTCTGTAAGGCTTTAGTGTTATTTAGCATGGTGAAAGGACAGAATAAGGCAATGGTATAAGAGAGAAAGTGTAGAAGTGTATGATAATGTAACGTGCATATCTAGGAACAGAATATAAAGATGGTGTGCGCTATTAAGACGTAACCACAGGATCTTTTACAGTAGATGTGAGAAATAAATTCTATTTTTCATTCCCTATATTCTGTCTGTGTATTAGGAATTACAGTTTGAAATGTGTAAAATTTTAAGAAATGTGTTTTTAATTACACACAAGCATATTGCATTATGTATGCAAATGTGTGAACATTATAATATAAGTGAAACAAATATTAGCATAAATGTTATTCATCTGAACCATATGGAAATTCATTTTTCTATAGTACACAGTTAAATGTTTGTTATCCAAAACTGTTAGAAGTTGCAATAATTAAAATCTAATTTCAAATTAAATATTACATTGATAATTATGTGTCACGCTAAATTATTATTGACATATTATTATGAAATTATTTTATTAATATACAATTCACGTTGATTTTATGTTTAAGATTTCACACATAACTGGGGATCAACAATTATCACAGCAAGAAATGTCAAATACACATTATTAACCTATTCCTTTCCATTTGGACCCACTGTTGCAGATTATTCAACTTTATCCCACCCAACTCTCCACTAATCTCCCTACCACTTCATTTCTCCACCCATATGACTGCAAAATGGTTAAAAGAGTATAAACAAAAGAGGCCTCATTTATTGTTCGGATGTACTTCTGTTTTATTTTTTTAATACGCATTTCCATACTGCGCATATTCACATTGTATGTATGTAGACTTTTGTGTATTATTGACATTCATCACCTTATAGAGGTGGGCAAGCGATGGTCTAGTACAGTATGGGCATGTAAGTGCAACTCAATAAGTACACAATGGAGAATTTTTCAGATCGCCGTGTTATCTACAATGATTGTACCTACGACTGAACATCTGATTCATGCGTACACACTAGACACGTTTTAAATGATTAACAAAAGAACAACCATCCAGGTAGTAACTTTTTACAGCCATATTGTAATGTTCAAAAGACTTTCATTTTGTGCACACTGAAATGACATATGATGACCCTGCAACGATACTGTCATGAAATTTAAATACTGGGCAGAACATCTCCAGTAAGAACCTCCCAAAAATCTCTTAAAAGGAAAAGGAAACATGGAATCTTTCTGTACAGTGTACATTTGTTTGCAACTGGACAGCAACAATTTATTTTAATATTATGGATACTTTTGAAGAACAGCAAGTTACTGCTCTTTTGCTACTCGCTATGGCCAGAAGACTGCAAGTACTGACCCGAAAGGAAGAAGGAGAAAGAATCGGTCTTGTTGGACCAAAGAGTGGTTCCAGAGGAGAGACTTATTCTCTCATATGCCCCTGCTGCAGGAGATATGGGACAACAACCCTGATAACACATCTATAGAAAACATAGGTGTGTGCTTTTCTTGCAAACTGCACAGACAAAGGTTTATAATTAGGCAAGCAGACATATGCTATACACATAAATCCAATAAACAGCTTCTATTGCTTTTCCATTACAAGCACCTAATTGACAATTGACTGATGTACACACACCGCATCATGTGGGAGAGATACAGATATCAGAAATTTGCATACACATGCCCGAATAAAGGAGTCGCAGTTTGAGGAACCATCAACAGTTGGTCGTGAATTCATACACCCTACATGATCGGAAGGTGATTGGAACAAGATTATTAAACAGTATGACCAACCAAAAAAACCGACAATCGGCACTTTGGGACAACTTTCTACCATTGTGTGATTATACACACTAACGTGACATCCTACTGTATGTCGGCTGATTGGTACGATTATTTGACAAAAAAACTCCAGTGTGTACCTAGCTTTAGACATGGGCACAGATGCACATGTGCTTTTTAAGAGACATATTTCTTGAAAGTGCTTAAGGTTAGGTGCAATGATGTGTAATGATGATGATAATTATCAGCAGCACTAGTTTTCTTCTTCTAATTGGCTGATTCACTATTGAACCCTCCAGCTGAAAATAGAAATTGTGTTGTGGCTATATTTTTCTGTTTGCACTTCTCAATTGTAATTTCTACAACCATGGCAGGAAAGAAGTTTCCAGTTGGACTCATACAGTGGTGATGTGATCAGTGTGGGGTTATTTGTAATAAATTTTAATTTAAATGCTAAGTGCAATTGCCACATTTTGTAATAACACTGTGAACACACTATACTGTCTTGGAGCTAGATTTACTAACTAGCGCTTTGCTTAAACTGCCACTTTTCGGCTAGTTTTCCGATGGTTTCGTATTTAATAAAGCCCAAACCGCCGTCAAAATGGCCAGAAATAACATTTTTCAAAACCACCACTTTACAAACCACCATCCCGATTTTAACAATGATGAACATATAAACAGCTGGATTTACTAAGCTGGGGTTTTCGAAACTGTCGCAAAACAGCCATCCAATGGCCAAAATGAAAGAGGTGTTTGTGAATGGCGAGATTGATCAAACAGCATGCTGTTTGAGCTATTTTGCCATTCAGAACATAAGAGAAAACACCATTAATATTTTAATTATTTGGAAAATCATTATTTATTGATAAAGGGACAAAATAAAGTTAATATTAATTTTTGAGAGAATATTTTTTTTTTATATTTTTGTAAAGGGACTCTATTATAGCATTATATTATGTAGAAAATATGAATATATAATATTATTAATTGATTGTTAATGGTGGATATAATTATTTATAATAATTTGTCATTACATATTGTCCAAATCATCATCATCATCATAATCATCATCATTTATTTTTATAGTGCCAGCAAATTCCGTAGCGCTTTACAATTGGGAACACACATTAATAAAACAATACTGGGTAATACATACAGACAGAGAAGTAAGAGAACCCTGCTCGCAAGCTTACAATCTATGGAAATAGATTGTCCAAATAATATAATAATTAAATAATTTTATCCTCTTAATATAATGAAAATGTTTTATTCCCTGAAAAGTTAATATTGAGCTAATTTTGCCCCTTAATCAATAAGTAATGATTGCCAACATAATTTAAATGTCAATGGGGCTTTCTCTTATGTTCCGAATGACAAAATAGTTCAAACAGCATGTTTAAGCTATCAAGCCATTCTGAAGCAGGTATTAAAACTATCCTGTCCTGTCTTTTGGACGGCGGTTTTGATGGCGGTTTCATCCAAACCACCGGTGGTTTGGAGAAAACCGCCGGCAGCTTAGCTTTTTTTAATCTGCTATACATCGCCAGTCATTTTAAATTGAAGCCTCGAGCCGCCCTATGGGAAATGCGGGAGTTTGAACCACTAAACTGCCGGTGATGATTGCTGGTTTCAAACCGCCACCAAACACGATTCATAGTAAATCTAGTCCTTGGTCTTGTTTTTATAAAATGTTTGTGCAATTCACTGTTTGTCAAACTATTTAATGGAGTGTTTCTTTCTAAAGAAATGGAACATGCTTTGCTTGGACTGTGTCAGATAAGATGTTTCTTAGCTATATTTGCAGGGCTATACATTATAGCAGAACTATTTTGTGAATCTAATTTTATTATTAAATTCCATCTTCTGTATCAGTTTACTTTCAATGGAAAAGAAAAGAGTCTGCATAAACAATACGTTTCTGCTTCAAAGGTGGCAGTGATGGTGTACATATATGGACTGTTTTATAAACTTGTTTAAAACATTAAACAATGATAAACGTGGAGTGTTTTTATAATATTTTTTGAATAGGATTGCATACTCAACACACATAACACTTTCCCTATGTGCTTTGTGTTCATGTGTCACATAGGCTCAATTGATCAGATATTATCACTATCTTCAGGTGCAGTGCTGGCAGTGGCAGCAGGAGCAGTTGCTGTGGTCCAGGCGTCTCACGACATTCATGCACTTCCGGAACCTGTGCTGATATGTCCATTGCCCCTTCTGTATCACCAGAAGGGAAACAGCTCAGCATATTTTTTGGGACTGCCCCATTGCACAGGCACTGTTGGATGCCTTGGAACATGAACTTAAGGACAGTGTGCCCAGAACTTGCCTTTTATACCATTCAGTATTTTATGGATTATTTCCTGGTACCCACACCATTGGGGCAATCCAGGAGTCCTGGCGCCTTAATAACTGTTTTAAGGACACTATGTGGCTTACCAGGAATCGCCTCATTTTGAAGCGGGAGAAGATGACCATCCAGGACTGTCACAAGCTGATCCACAGCCTGCTAAGAGACTATAACACCCTTGACAGGCCTGAGGAAGAGAAAGATGATTGATTGCAGTCCCCCTCTTCTCTTTCTCCCCCTATGTGTGTTTTTATAATTAAAATGTTGGTTTGTGCCTCCCCTCCCTTACCCCCTGCAACCATTCCTCCATCACTGAAGTTTTGTTACATGTCTTGTCTTAATTTATGCACCCTTCACTAAATGTCTGTCCTCAATATAGCTTCGGGCTTGTAACTTCCCCACCCTAACCCTCTCACCTACTGTTCTCTTACATCCATTGTTTTTTTGAAATGTCATTTTGTTTAAGTTTGTATGGTTAGTGCAGTACTCAATGTAGAGTGTAGGATGTTATATCTTGTACTTTATGCCTTGTATTGTACTAAAATGTATGAATGATTATATTTTATGGTGTGCTTCATACACTTGAATGTAATGTATCGGCATTTTTTTTTGTACTTTATACAAATAAAACAATGGTCCAGGCACAAGGAGTATGTTGTGAGGATAAGACCCTTTGCCCAAAGGTCAAAAGCCATTTCAGGCTCCAAATTGAGATCATCCTGGAATCTTTGAAGATTGTGCAGTGTGACCTTGATTCTAGCATAATCATCTGGACAGCAATAATACAGTTGACTAAATTGTTGGATATGTTACCTTTCTGTTAGTCAAGGTCAATCCAGTCCACAGTAACTGAGGCAGCAGAAATGTTACAGACTAGTTTTAATTAGGTACTGGAGCAGGTCACATGTTCATTCCTGTATCAATTTATTAACTTGCCATAATTTGGGGACTCCCTTTTTGAGATAAAAGAGTAATTTTATAACATTGCTAATGTCAATATATTACAGGGACAGTGGATGCTGCACATGTAGCACTTGTATCACCAATATGAAATTAATCAATCTATTCTAATCAGAAACATTCCAATAATGTGCAGACTATATCTGATGCATCTCTTCTTATCCATTAGCCTGGTTGCCAATTTATCCATAACTCTATCATAATGAGGTAATCAGTGATATGGTAAGCATCATTAATGAGGAATTATAACCACGGGTGGCTATTAGGTAAGTGTGAAATTTGTTATTATTATTATTATTATTATTATTATCCTTTATTTATTAGGCACCACAAGGTTTCCGCAGAGCAGTACACAATACAAACAGTAGACTATACAGGGTGATACAGTACAGAATAATAAACGAAAAATACCAAAACTTCAGAAACTCCAGACGAGGCTATTGTAGTGAAGTTGGAGCAGAAGAAGAGGTATAGAGACAGGAGGGAAGAGAGCCCTGCTCGTAAGAGCTTACATCCTAAGGGAGTGTAAACAGACATTAGGCACAGAGGGGAGTCAGTTGAGGGCATATAGTGTGGAAGGAGTGAAAAGGGCTGGGAGGAGAGATGAGAATGAGCTGGAGGACAAGAGAAAGGGTTAGGTGGATGGCTGGTAGGCTTTAAGGAACAGGTGAGTTTTAAGTGCCGTTTGAAGGAGCACACATTAGGGGATGTCAGGTTAGCTTATGAATAATGGAGTGAGATCCTGCTGTCACAATGACTATTGACTAAAACTTCCCTGGAGGAGCGGAATCTAACAAAATGAGAGATATTCACCAGGGAATCCCGCAAGGGAATACGGGCTTCTGCGGCTCTCACCTTGCAGGTCGCTGCCCTCCGGGAAAGCTCCCAATGTGACAGCTGAGAACGAATTATATGGCAGGAGAATGATCCAATTCGGACATCAAATACAACTGCACATGCAATGATCAGAATCAACAAGTCCAAACATATTCAGCAACAATAGACACAGCTTGATACGGATTGTAGAGCTAATAACGGTAATCAACAATGCAGGCCAAATTGATAATAGATGTAAATCATAGCATTTACTACAAGCCGTGGAACAGGTATGCAGAGATCAAGACAGTCCAGCATCCAGTAGTAACGAACTCACGGCAGCGATGAATAGCAGCTTTACCACAGATAGTGGAACAGGTAATCTAGATCGAGCAAGGAACAGATGTAGTTCATAGCATTTTACCACGAGCAGTAAAGCAGGCATGCAGAAGTTGAGGAATCCAGCAAACAGCAGCAACAACCACACAGCAGCGATGAATACAGCAGCTTTCCACAAGTTGTGGAACAGGTAACAGGTGTAGATCATAGCATTTACCACAAGCAGTGTAACAGGCATGCAGAGATTGAGGAAATCCAGCAAACAACAGCGATGACACACAGCAGCGATGACAAACAGCAGTGATGACACACAGCAGCTTTACCACGGATTGTGGAACAGGTAACCGGTGTAGATCATAGCATTTACCATGACCAATGGAACGAGTATGCAGAGAGTGAGGAAATCCAGCAAAAAGCAGCGATGACCATACAGCAGCGATGAACACAGCAGCTTTACCACGGATTGTGGAACAGGTAACAGGTGTAGATTATAGCATTACCCCGAGGATTGGAACAGGCATGCAAACAGAGACATCAGAGTTACAGATATGACTTGAAGAACCAGCCATGCAAGAAAGGAATGAAGGCCCTACTAAAGGGAGGCTGACTAAAAGCAATACTGACCAGCACACAGGTGTAATGATCACAGATGCAGACCATGACAATGCAGACCATGAATAGTCTGCACTAGCAACAGAAAATAAAGTGACAATCAGTATTTAGAGGCTTGGGTAGAGGTACCTGGAAAGCGGAATGTGACAGTTTTGGTGGCATCCTGGAAAAGGAAGGGCCAGATGCGGGAGATGTTGCATAGTTTGAAGCTACAGGAGTGGGCAAGGAAATTAATGTGGGGGCAAAAGAGAGGGAGAAATCGACGATGACACCCAGGCAGCGGAGTCTCTATCATGTTATTTGCTTAAATGTGGACTTGTATGCATTAATGTATAGTACATAGAGCCCGATTGCTGCAACATTGCTCTATGTATGGAATCTAAGCTTCCTTATGACAATTTTGGCACATTAGGAGTGGTGGTATCATTGACAAATAAAGCAAAATGAATATATCTCATTAGTAATCCAGAATACGAAAGCACATAGTGGGGGAAAGTGTATTTGATTTGTTTCAACTTAGTTCTACCAGCTGTGCAAAATTTCATAATTCCAAGCGAAGATTATGGGGCTGATGCTGAATTGGGCATATATGCGGTCAAAGAATGAGCTCTAAAAAGCTGAATATAAAATTAGTGTATTTATGCCCATATGGTGAGGCGTAGGTATCTCAAAATACATTCAGCCTTGCACCAGTAGAATATGTGGTTTATACCCAGATACATTTTTATGTATCAAAAGATTATTTTTTTTAACATTTGTTTTGAAATGCTGAAAGTTTGATTTACATTTAAAAAACAAGAGCAAGAGGAATAGTTGGTATGTAATTCAGCACATGCCTCAAATACATTGGTCATAGATATAAAGAAAGAAGTACAACACTGAGAGAAGTTACTAGCTCCATCACACATTAACACCAACACAGATGATACAATTAATAATTCAAATATTATAATTCCATCTTCTATATTTTAAAAATAGGAATAATTAATGCTGTGTACTGATAAACAAACTGCAATCTCGCATATATCTTTTTTCTATTATTCGACCAATACTTAAATCTCATATTGACACAGAGTGATGGTAAATAGTGATGGACTATGCAAATATGTATTTTATTCTATTGTATCTGTATATGATGTAAAAAAAGGCCAAGCATCCCCATTAGAAATATGGAGAAACTGCTTTCCAAACTGCCGCATTTCTTTACTCTTTGGTAATTCATCAGAGGAATAGTATATCAACACAGTGCAGTCCAGACACAGCAGATGGATTTAGCTGTTCAATGGGATCCAATTAAATGTGACTGGGCTGAACTTTGTTGAAATACTATTCCACTGATGAAATTACTAAAGGGTAAAGTAAGGCGTCAAAACATTTTCATAATTCCATATATATAGGCACTTCCAGAGATTGTTTTTCTTTATACTGAGTGATTGTGACTTGATATTCAGACTTTTTTTTGAGCAGCAATCTAGCTGCTATGGATTCCTTGACCACTATCTGCAGTGTCAATTGTGTTATCTGATTGATGTTTGCTGATATACCATCTCATGTTTCCATATAACATCCTCTGTTTTGTTGAAGCCACCACTATATTGGAATTAACATCATTTGGAGCCTCGGCTTACGGACTGACACAGCTTACAATGATTGCAGCATAATTCATGAAACACAATACAGTAAATAAATCAATAAACAAAAAAAAACAGCATGTCCCTCCAAAAAACAGCATGGCCCTCCAATAGGCTGGTAACAGAAAAATGGGGGGGATGGGGTTCAAAAAGCATGAGGTCACCCTGATTTTACTAGAATCAGCACTGGGACTGGTGGAACTATAGCAGGGGAACCCACAGGGTGGGGTTCCCCTACTATAATAACAATCAGCCCCAGGCTGGTGAGCACTGAGCTGGATCCCCTAGGGAGGTGTTGTCACAAAAAATAAAGCAGGCCTCCCCCTAGGGGCTCTCATTCCTGTGCTGGGTAACCTGAACCCACTGACTGTTGCTGGCATTGTCATTTGAATGTCAACACTTTCAACAGATTGACTGTTGCCAGAATGACAACATAACAACACTATTAACCATCAATTTGTTTTAAGCTCAATGTATGAATTGAGGGTACCTGTATTATGTTTATGTATTGGTAGAATACCAGCAAAAAGATATATGTGAGATTGCATTCTGTTTATCAGTAAACAGCATTGATTACTCTTATTTTTAAAGTATATAATATAATAATAAATTTGTAATTGTTTATTTTTTATTTCTTACATCTTGTTATGATCTCCCTCTGGGACTATTTTGCCTTTGTTGTTATGTTACCCTGCAGTAGCTGTGGAAAACCAGAGGTGCTGCTGTTTTGTCTTTTCCCACTGTCAGGGGTTAACTAGCACAGTGAGTTAATCATTCACACCTGAGGGTCTTATATATATACCTGCTTCTTCCAGCTTTCCTTGCTGGTCATTGATGTTCCTGAACCTGCTTATGTTTGTTCCCTTGATCACTGCCTGCTTTATTTGTGTCTGTGGATATCCATACTTAGCCAGTTCCTGTTTCCTTGTAAAGCATATTTCAATCACCTGTATCTCTCCTGGAGGTAACCTGACAATTGCATTACTCCTGCTATTTGCTATTCCTTAAATCTGATTGTATTCTGACCAAGTTTGTGTTCATTGCATCCTGGATTGTTATATTATCTGCAATAAACTATTCAATGTTTTTCATTATATGCCAGGCTCCATCACTATAATTGCAAGACATAGTTTGTGGAACAGTTTCGTAACACATCTAGTGTTATATTTATAGATATAGAGAGCGTCAACAAAAGAGTCTATAATTTTTTTAAACTGGTATATATCCCTCAATTTACATGTTTAACATAATAATTATTTAATTTATTATTTTATTACTAGTTTAATTTTTTTATATTTTTTTATTATTGTTGTTTTTGTAACACTCTTATTAGTAGGTGTTGTTAGAGTGTAGTGCGGATCGCACCTGGTCTCCGGATGCTATTCTTTGAATCATGACACGGCAGTGGGACAGTGAACCCTCGGGTGCCCAATACAAGTAGGACACCAAAAATTAAGTAACGTCAAATTTATTATTCAGGTACAATATATTACTAAAATGTTTTTTGTGGCCAAATAATGATTAGCAATAAATGCCATATAATTACAATTTTCTAGTTATAAGCAATGCTACTCACAAATATTTTACTTTTAATCTAAATCAATATTCACTGCCTTTGAGTGTTTTGGCAACAGTTATGGAAATAGCACAGCGGATTTAAACACTTTTTTACATTTATAAATACAGCATTTCAGATAAAACTATTACTACTTTCCTTTCTCTATGAACAAGCAGTAGTCTTTGTGGTAATGAATGTAGCTAGGCAACATGAATGTCAACCACAAGATGTACAATGTCTCTGGGTCATAGAGAGTTACAGTTATAATGGATGTTCTGTGTGATTGTAAGGTAAGAGTCTCTGTCACTGTAACTTTGTCAGCAGTTGCGGCGGTGCTGTCAAACAGCCGGGCGCGCGGGCAGGGCTGTACAGAATCAGCCAATTATGGCTGATTAGCTTATTAAATTAAATCTGTTGGGTGCACTTTGTCATTGGCTGCTGGTGCCAGCAATTAATTAGGCAAGTGCTGAGAGCACTTACAGGGCCTGTTTCTGATTGGTCATCTGCACTATGTAAGGCAGTGAGGACTGAGCCTCACTGCCAGTTATAGCGTTCTGCTACAGTTCTGCTGCTTGCTCCTGTTCATATCTGTGGAGTTTAACCTGTGATTGATTACCCGTGTATGACCTTTGCCTGTTCCTGGACTCTGAACCTGTACTTTTGACCCTGATCTATTGCCTGAACCCGGATTCTGAACCTCTGCTAGTGACCCTGACCTATTGCCTGTCCCTGTATCTTGAACCTGTGCCTGTTACCTTGACCTTTCTGCCTGTGTCTGACATACCCTTTGGTGCCCTGTCCAGTCCGCTGGTCTCTAGCCTGCCGCTACTCTGTGTGCAACCTCCTATACCTGTGTGCTACCGTGTAAACATAAACTCATACTACTCTGAGCATAAGACCTGGGGGCATCTGAGTACCTGTGAGCATAACCAGTCTCTATGGTGGCTGCTGGTGGCCATAACAAACTTTTAATCAAATGTTTAGTACATTTCTTCTTATAAATTGGGATGAATAAATAATACTGATATTATGATAAATATGTGAAAGTATTTGCTGTTTTCCTGTCTGAGTAATTGTCACTTGCAAACAGGTAAATATATCTCACTTTATAACCTCGTCACATAACATACTGTTATACCATTTTGATTATTAACCACATCATTTTTCACCCAACCTTCTTTCAGTCTCAATCATACTTCTTTTACCCAAATTCATTCCTTTAGCGACACATTAATAACTCTTGCAACTTCATTCAACATGATCATAATTTCTTATATTGTAAGTGTCCTTTTCTTTTCAATAAGTTTATTGTAATTATTGTAAATTGATGTGCCATTAGTTAATGTTGTTAAATCTACTCTACTTGATGAGTCTGAAAAATGACACCAGATCAACAAGTTCAACCTCTTTTGTATCTCCTTTGATCCCTCTTATATTTGAAATTGATCCAGATGAAGCAACAGCCAGATTGTTTAATACTAGGGTAAAAAATCACTACTGACCCAATATTGCTGTTCTATTTCTCACTGGATCCACTACTATCTTTCATTTTAATTAATGGCTGTAACCCTGGATAACCTTTTCAGCTAAAAATTTGTCTAACTCTTGCTTAAACATATCAATTGAATCTACCATCATAACCATCCCTATCAGTGAATTCTACATCTTGACTGCCCTTAATGTAAATAACCCCTTCCTTTGTGGGCTATTTAACAACATTAACATACAGCACATAAATTTGATAAGGGTCACTGCTGTCATTCTACAAGGTTACTGGTTCATAATTTTAATGTATAATGTTGTTCCTTCATTCATCCCTTGTTTTGCATAACCTATGTTTTGATAATTGAACATTATCATACAGTGGGTAAGTGGAAGAATATGTGTATTCTGAATTCAGCCTGTAAAACTTCAATATTAAATATGAGGTACTAAATAAAAAAATATTTAAATGTCTAACCTTAAATACCACTTATGATAGTTTGAAAGTAATGCATTTTAGGATTGTGATTTAATATCATTTTGAAGATGGAACATTAAAATGAGTTCAGTTAAATGCGCATTTACAAATGGCTAACTAATAAAGGCAAATACTGCTTGAAGTACAAAATAAGCAATTTAATTATATAAAGTAGAAATGGCTTCTAAAAACATTACTATTGCAATGTCTTGAGGAAAACTGGTCAAGGTAACTTTGAAAAGTAGTTTATGTCAGTGATCTAAATTCCCAGTTCTTAAATGTCACAATTTAAGCAGATCCAACATTAAATTAGAATAATCCCAACGTCATATATGCTGCATATATTGTAGTCTTACCCAGTGAAAGCTATGTGATCATTGTTCTATCCATTGGCTTTTCTTCTTTCTTTTAAGCAATTTTTTTTTGCTCTGTCACAGCCAAAGGATAAAAAGTTGCAAATGCTGTTCTGTACTTGTTTTCAATTTCTGTGGAAGCACAAATACTATTGATAGTTTAAATTTAAACTCAGCAATTACAGGAGAGATGCTCAAACTATTCAAACCAGTTTGAAATTCAATTGTTTTTTTGTTTCACCACTGTGGAGCAGATTTTACAACTGCTAATCTGTTAACTCAAATTTAAAGTTTGCACTCGAAGTATAGGCTTACAGTTTGCATTTTCAACTTGCAGTTAAAATATGTTAAAATAAACTGACATTTACATGTTTGACCAAGTTTAGTATTTTTTGAAAGTGTTGAAGCTTAAACAGCTTAATTTTAAAATGTTTTTTAGTATTTTAATTTGAACAGTAAACATTATGGTGTTTGAGTTTGCTGTTCTCATTGAAAAGCATTAAAAATACTATACAATATAGTCAGTTAAGCTTTATTATGTTTGAACATGATTGAACTAGAAGAACATGTTTGAACCAGAAGAAAATGTTTGAGTCTGTTCACCTGTGAAACTGTTTTGAAAAATAACAAGTTTATACTCATGATTCTGAATGCTTGTGTGCACATATGCATATTAAATGAAAACAGCTCCAATGCACACATCATTTGCATTTAATAGCGAAGCTGGTTTATTATTTATATATCATTGACTGCAGCTGTTCTATGTGCTAGAACTCTTTACATTTTCCAATTATTCAACTGAACAGGTTTGGACAGATCATATCATGGTGTGTACCCCCAGAGTACTTTCCCTCTAGTGCCACATGCTCATTTAGACAATTTCTAGACATGTATTTTTTCCTGGGACCCTTTGGATGCATTGAAGCAGCACAAGAATATACTCCTTCCTCCTTCAAGTTACTATTACAAGTAGCCAATATATCTGAAAAACAAAAATTTCTGCTTAGGTGTAAATAATACAATTTGTTTCTAATTCCTGTAAATATGCAAATAACACTCTTGTGGCACCTTCATGTGATTGAAAAATGCATTTATTTGATTTGGACCATCTCCACAGATAGCTGAACTGTCACAAACGTCAGGTGTGACTTGATCTGGTGCTCCTTGATGAGCAACGATGTCATACAGGTGCCCATGCATGCAACTATAATCTGGTGAGTGCCATCTGACTAGTATATAGAATACCTCTTCCTGTTCCTTTGTGAATCTGGGCTAGTCTGCCTCTCAAAGATCATGCATCGTTTTCATCGTGGCACAGTATCCTGACTTACGATTTGACTTCACGTCAATTACAATGAGTTATTATTGTCACTTCAGGGTTCCATAAGTCTGATGATATATACAGTGCTGGATACTCTGTTTAATACTGAAGCAAGTTCCCATTTGTCATCTGGCGGCTGTTATTCATTTGTGCTGCAATGTGTTTGGAGATTAGATGTTCAGTGAGACTGTACCATCATTGCTGTCTTCATATTCAATGGATTACCACATATAAGGTGACTTTGAAATGTGTGTGAACATTCCCGGGAATGCTATTCTAGTTTGTATGCTGGGCCTTTGTTGGGACTTTTTCTGGAATTCCCTGGGAACTGTTCCTGAAAATTGCTTAGCTACCTTTAATTTCTCTCTCTGAGAAACCTATTTATTTAAGATGTTTAATGTTATAGAGTATATCATATATGAGTACTGCCTTTCTGGATCAATTTTTAATTATCATGAAGTGTATTGCTGTATTTAGAGGTTGTCAAAGGTATTAGTGGTTATCAGCCACAGGGTCTGATCCTATATGTATCTATTGACAAAATCCTGCAGAAAACTTGAACAAGATGATATAGATGAAATTCAGTCCATATGTAGTTTACTTCAATTGGTATTTGAAGCATGACTTTTTACTTTTGTGAATGCCCAAAAATATATATTTTCCTAGCCTCTTGTAGAAGATCCTCATGGGACAAATAATAACTACAGTTCTAGCAAGCGATGGCATGACTACCGATGAAATACATCAAATTGCGTTTGCAGAGGTTTCACAAAGCATTATGTTTCTAATAAATATTTTAACACGCAGTGCCTTTAGCGTAATATAAGATGTTATGTTACAGAAATCAATGTCTGCATACTCTGTAAATCCCTTTAATAAATGGGATAGCTCTGCAAATAAAAACCATCAGCATAACACCACCATCCAAACCATAGCCTGCAGCAGCCTGTTATAGACTCCAATTGGGTGGCTGACTGGGAAATAGCCTCACCAATAGGCTTAAGTGCTGAAAATGGCTGGTGCAACTCCTGATACCAATATGCTATGGGTGTCAAGAAAATAAAGCACTGTAGGTAGTTGCCACTCAAGACATGTCAGTAGCCCTCTTTAATTCCCTACTTTTACTCTTCCTCCCAATATACAAACAAATAGTAAATAAAACACTGACCCAAGGGGTTACATGACTGTTAAATACTATATTTTTAAAAAAATTAAAGCAATCCTTCCCAGTGGATTCCAAATTCCGAAAATTCAGCTATTTTTTTTCTACAGCTTAGTGGCTTTAATACTTAACTAGACTTGTTTTTCTTTTAATCCGATGTAGTGCATTTGTTTTAAAAAAAACAAAACCCACAGCATATGTACTAGACAGCTCACTAGGAATTCGCCGTCGCAAATAAGTTAAAGTTTGGCTAGAAGGGGAGGCACTTACATAGGTACTTACATAGGCAGTGGAAAACATATGCTAGCCAGTGAAAGGCAGATCCTGTTGCATAGTCTCATTACCTGTCCATAGTTTGTTAGCTGACTTGTCCATCTGTAGTTGCAGTCCCAGTTGAGTCTCTGCCTAACATGGAAACATTTTCAAGCTTTTAATGGATGACTGCATTTTTTAGATTTGCATTAACTTTCTAGGAATCTTTGGCTGGTTCTCCATTAATCATTCACTGTAGGATTAGTGGTCTTTACAAAGAGGATACAAGCCATTAGAGATGATTGAATATTCAGGGCTTGGATGAACAGTTGGGGAACAATTCAATCATGAGAAATGCACAATGAAAATTTCTGTGGCTTTGAAGTGATTTTCTCTGCTAGCATTTAGCTAGGAAACCATTCCCTCAGTTCACATATGTGGTTCCTATAAGGGGTGCTATTGTTACAATTCTGTAACAAAACTAGATCCTTGCAATGACAGCCATGAAGCCAGAAGTATGATGGAAACATAAAAACTATTTAGTGCAGCGAGAATACAATCCAGGTAATGCAATGTTAAACACAGACCAGGTAAGGCTTGGTAAATAAATAAACATACGGATGTGGCATGATAACGAGTAAATGGTAATAAATACAATACAGTAGGTACAGGTAACTTAGCTGAACAAAGATTAACAGTGAGGGGATCTGGAGAGTCCACTTCTGGAGCAGCAGAGCAGGAGTCCCTGACTGAGGAATCAGACTGAA
This sequence comes from Mixophyes fleayi, assembly GCF_038048845.1. Lineage (NCBI taxonomy): Eukaryota > Metazoa > Chordata > Amphibia > Anura > Limnodynastidae > Mixophyes > Mixophyes fleayi. Next base: position 63,854,455 of record NC_134408.1, read on the forward strand.
TACACTTGACAGGAGACGGCTCGGACAGCACACCCTTGGCAGGAGACAGCTTAGACTACACACACTTGGCAGGAAATGGCTCAGACTGGACACATAAATCAGAAGACCCAGACTGGGCACACTTGGAGGCAAGTACAAACTGGACATACTTGGAGGCAGGCCCCAGTTGGGCACATGACTTGGAAAGCCCGGACTGGGTGCACGACTTGGAAGGCCAGTACTGGATATACGACTTGGAAGGCTTGGATTGGACAGTGCTTTGGGACACCTCAGACTGAACAAAACCACCAGGCATCTCATGCAGAGCAGTACTATGGGTAGCACTGTGAGATGCCTCAGACCAGACAGCACTGTGGGAAACATAGGACCAGGTGGCACTGTGAGAAGCCTCAGACCAGACAGCACTGCGAGAAGCTTCAGACCAGACAGCATTGTGAGACAACTCGGGCTGAACCGTACTATGTGGCAACTCGGACTGAACCATCAGCAATGTCTCTGGAGCAGACTGGAGGGACAGGACCCTCTCTGAGATGGACTGGAGGGACAGGACGCTCTCTGGAATGGACTGGAGCTTGGAACTGGAGGCAGAGGCTGGCCTCTTGGAGCTGGAAGCAGACGCTGCCAGCTTGGTGATGGTGGCAGAAGCTGGCACTGTAAAACTGGAGGCAGAAGCTGAAACAATGGAACTTGAGGTAAAAACTTGCACCTCAGGACAGGCGACCGGATCTGGCACCTCAGAACATGCAGACGGAACTAGCACCTCAGGACAAGTGACCAGAACTGGTGCCTCAGGACAGATGGCTGGAAGTGGAATCTCAGGACAGCAATCTCTCAAGCTGGTCCAGGGTCCACCATGATTTTGGAGGTATGGTATACTGTTTGTTTGCAGAAATTATTTGTTTTATGTTATGTGAGTATTGGTCTAAGTTGTCTTTTCATATTCTGTTTAGTGTGGCAAATGTTCAAAAAAATAAGAAAAAGGAATCCAGTGCTGGGCTGTACCAGACCAAATATATACAAATCACAGCTGCAAAGCAGGGTCAATTGCTAGCCCCTAATCAAAAACAACCACAGATCAAAACAAAACAGCAGCGCTGAATAGTGATATATAGGTGTGGTCATAACTAGAAAAATCAAAGGAAACCATGGCAGGATACACAAAACCAGAGATAATGGTATATAAAAAAAATATATTTTTAATGTCTCAATAAATATAATACATAGGCCCAGGGCCGGACTGGGACTAAAAATCAGCCCTGGCATTTAAAGCACACAGGCCCACCTGCTGTGGGCTCCATGCACAATATTGTTGTACACTGAAGTGGCGTTGCTGGTGCAGTCCAACATGAAGCATCAGCACAAACTTGTGTATCACACTTTGTCCTCTGCCCACCCTGATCAATTCCCTTGTTGTGCAAATCACCTGGAGCACCATGAAAATGCACCAAACCCTAATCTTTTAAAATATATAGTTAAAATACAATGTATAATGTTTCCATGCTACTTCCCCCTGAACCATATAAGACAGTAATTGTTTTGAGACGTAATGGCAATAGTAATTTATTGAATCATAACATACCTTAAGCCACAGCATAAAACGTAAGTCTTTTAAATAACATAACTATTTTAAATAACGTAAGAATTATAAACATAAGAATTTTAAATAACATAACTATTTTAAATAACGTAAGAATTGTAAATAAAATAAGTATTTTAAATAACAAGTAAAACATAAATATTGCACAGAACTGCATGAAACTACCTATTTACTACAATGTAAACAAACCAAAAGTCAGCAGATCCTCCATCATGACCCCTTCCACCAGGTACAAGAGGCTCTGCTACTTAACTTCTCACATCCTTTATGGCTGCTGTCACCTTTGCTGTAACTTTTATTCGGTATATTTAACAGACTGAATTATTTTAAGACTTGAAGGAAATTTCAAAGAGGTTTTTGGGGAAATCACATGTTAAGAATAAGCTTATGCAATATCTAAAGGATACAACATTGTATTGAATTATATAGCAGTATAGTTATTTCTTCTGATCTCTCCAGTGTGGGCGAGGAGTGATATAAATGTTGTATCCTTTACATATAACTGAAGCTTATTTTTAACCTTGTGATTTCCCCCCATATAAAAGCTAACCCCTAAAATCACTGCAAAAACTCTGTGCATGGCGAGCTTTTAAGGAATGAGTTGACTTTGCAGGACTTCACTCCTTTCTGCAACTCTGTCGATTATGTCTTCCACATCAAGACTCATGAGAATGTCTTTTTCTGTAGCCATCAGCATGAAAGAATCCAAATGGTCCTGGGATACAGTATTCCTCAGTCTATTCTTGATAAACCTCAAGGTGGAGAAGCTTCTCTCACAAGCAACTTGTGTGAATGATAGAGTCAGTATGTATTTGTAGGCCAGGCCAATCACATTATAGGCATCTGCTAATAAATTGTATCGCCGTAGAATTTGATAGCAACAAATGGCACAGTTCTTACATGTCGCACATGGCTTATTCACCAGCTCCATTTCTATGTCACCACCTTCTTCACTCTGGTCTTCTGCAGGGATTTCTGTTGCCACTGGAACAGTATATTCTTCTAGCGCTGATGTCTTTAATTTTTCCCAGTGCAAAGCTAGATTAGTTAATTCACAGCGCAAATTTTCAGCTGTGGCGTTTTCATCAAATTTGATCAAGACTTTACTTAAGTCTTCCATTGCTATGTTCTGAAGTCCTTGTTCTCTTATGATGAAAAAGTTCCTAGGGTCCAGGCAAGCATAATCAGCGTACAGTGATCCCCTGGCGAGAAAACGTCGATTTATGCTATCAGTGATTATGTCAAGGATCACATTGTGTACTTGGATTTTATATGCTGTAATAGCATCACATATAACTTCGTCTTGAGCAGACTCACCAGGCATGGTTTCTTTCTTCCTTAACCTTTTTTGAGGTAGAGTGGTCTGTACTTCAAGGTCACAGTCTTCAAGATTTTGCAGCTTGTGATTTGCCCACATTACAAAATTATCTGCAGTGTTCTTAACCCCATCAAAATCTCTTACAAGTTTTGTAAGATTTTCCTGTGTCCCAGACACCATGTGATGAGCTTTTAATATATCCAAACCACTTGTTTGTAGATATTTTGACAATGGTGTTGTCAATTCAAATATACGAAGAAAAATTTGAGCTGTGAGAATGGTCTCGTATTTAAGAAGAGATTCCACAAATGTTCTTGCTTTTAGGCACACTTCAGCTTTAGATTTTGGGTGCTCTTTAATCTTTGCCAATGTGACAACAAGGTCAATGTACAAAGCAGAATCAGGTTGTGAAAATGAGCCAAATACTTTTCTAAGTGCTGCATCTTTAGACCACCAGCGAGTTTCACCAATCACAGAGAGTCTTCGTTGGTGAGGGTCCTGACTGACACTTAGCCATGTATTCATGCGTTGAAAAGAGTCCCGAATAAATACTGCAACATCATTAATTAAAGCAAATAACGAGGCACTTTCAACAACACCTATTGTGGTATGTGCCAGTACTAAATTCAGTACATGCGCATAACACCAGACATGAACTTGGTGTGGTGATTCAGTTGACAACCATGTAGAGAAGCCTTTATATTGTCCTTGCATGTTTGCTGCGCCATCAGTAGAACTGCCAGTGCAATTATTTATGTTTATTTTGCATTTCTGTAGAAGTTGCTTTACCAAGTTAAGAAAGTATTCTCCAGTTGAAGATTCACAATCTACCACCGCAAGGAGCTTCTCATGAATTTGATCTGTTACATAACGAACAATTACTGAACACTGTTCTTTTGATGTGATATCCTGAGTGGTGTCAATTTGTACTGAGAACATCCCAGCTTCTCTAACATCACTTGCCACAGTCTCTTGAATAAGCTGTCGTATAGTTTCTATAACTTTGTTAAGAGTTGTTTTGGAGAGAAAAGTTATAAACGACCCTCTGCCCTTTCCTCTTGAATGCAACTTCTTGCTTTTTGCTATGCAATCGCTGATGTGTTCTCGAAGACAAGCATCGTACTTGCTGAGCAGTAAAACAAACTCTAAAAAATTGCCGTGATCGACAGAAATGTCCTCTAAAGTGTATGCAGCCTCAAATTTGTTTCCCCTATAGCTAAGTCCACGTTTACCAATCACTTTTATAATGTCTATCACACGCTCCAATATCTGACGTCTTTTTTTGACTTGTTCTCTGTGTACAGACATTTGATTGCAAAGCAGTAAGTTATTCATATCTGCACTGCTGGCATTCAAAAAGTAAGCTTCAGCGCAGGATCTGTGCAGTACACTTTTTTCGTGTTCTTCAATTCTTTGATGAATATGTCTCCTGTCTGTCATTCCTTCAATGAATGGATTTGTTACAGAAGTCTTTGAAAATGCCAGACAGACAGAGCAAAATACAGCGTTTTGGACCTCACAGTATGTCAGCCACTTGCGGATTGATCCATCTTTGCGAAGGACAGCTTTCTTTATGATATAATCCCTTATGTTTTGTTTTGGGTGATAACTAAAAAATAAAGCTAGCTGATTTGTTTTCGGACGAACAAAGTAATTGAATGGAGACTGTGACTCTAAAACTTGTGTACATGGCAAGCTACTGGTTTCCAAAAAAAATTGCCTTTCTTCACCCTCTTGTTCTGGCAAGGATTCCTTCATGACAACGCTGACATCTTGTTCGGGTCATGTGACGTCATGACGGCTCCACCGCAAGTAGGATTTATTTATTTTTTTTTAATTTAATTAGCACAATGGTGATTGCAGGTAGCCGGACCGGCCCACGGTGCCATCGGCCCTTCTGGCATTTGCCAGAAGAGCCCGATGGCCAGTCCGGCCCTGCATAGGCCCCATAAATTGGTAATTGAAACCAAACAACAACAACTGGGACTAAAAGTTGAATAAATGAAATCACAAATGCTGTCAATAAACGGATTAAATTGTGATTATATCTTTATATGAACTACCATATATCTACTAGTTACATGGACATACTCATCAATTTAGTCTGTTTATAGAAACCATTTGTGATTTCATTTATACAGCTTTTAGTCCCAGTGTTTTTTAAATGTTTGGTTTCAATGACCAATTTAGCACTTTATGAGGCCTAAGTATTTTATTTATTGAGACATTAAAAATATGTTTTTTATATACTATTATCTCTGATTTTATGTATCCTGCCATGGTTTCCTTTGATTTTTCTAGTTAAGGCCATACCTATATATCACTATTCAGCGCTTCTTTTCCTTTTTGTTCTGTAGCATGGCAAATGTGACTGCTTGATAAAAACAGTCAAACATTTAGAGAAATTCTGTGATGTGACATTATTGAGATCTGTTCTTGTGAACTGTTTGGTAATTGCATTAATTAAAAGCTAATAGTACATTTGATGTCACTGAACGACAGTTTGTGTAGAATGTTTACCTGAGAAGCTATGAAGCTGGCTGCCCCCATCCCGGCTGTAGCCACTATAGTGAAAAAGTTTTAATACATTATATAATGTGGTTTGCATTGAAAACGTATGTATTTTTGTTTTGATTGTCTTCTGTAGTTATTATCATCATCATCATCGTCACCATTTATTTATATAGTGCCACTAATTTTGCAGCGCTGTACAGAGAGCTCACATCAGTCCCTGCCCCATTGGGGCTTACAGTCTAAATTCCATAACACACACACACTAGGGTCAATTTGTTACCAGCCAATTAACCTACCAGTATGTTTTTGGAGTGTGGGAGGAAACCGGAGCACCCAGAGGAAACCCACGCAAACTCGGGGAGAACATAAAAACTCTACACAGATAAGGCCATGGTTGGGAATTGAGCTCATGACCCTAGTGCTGTAAGGCAGAAATGCTAACAGGTGCGGGCTGGGAGAGGGAAGCCCCCGGGGGGCACACAGGCGGCCGCATCCCCTGTCATGTGATGCGGATGCCTGTGCGCTCACGCGGCCCCATCTGATGTCATCAGATGCGGCCACGGGGGGAAAGTATTTTGTATCCGGGGGGCGGTCGGCCGGCATACCCCCCCAGCCCGAGTAGCGGTCTGACCGAGCGGCCCGGGGGGGCGCTGCCCCCCGGGCCAGCCCGCCCCTGAGTGCTAATCACTAAGCCACTCTGCTGCCTCCTAACTATTCATGGTTAGACTGTTTGTCCTTACATCCAGAAAGAAGGGTCCCTGAGGCATCATGTTTTTAAAGAGAATGATTTGAAATCCAGTACTTCTGCAGCTTTCTTGTTAGAGAATGCCATCAATTGGGTCTGTACACTTCCTGAGTACGTTGATATGTACCATATTATTATGAGTGATGCACAGTAATGTACTGATGCAATGACTTTATCTAAACAGTTATTTGTGATAAGAACAGAAGCTTATAGTTTCCCCATTTGTTTTATAGGTCACAAAATTTTAACCTGAACAAACATGTGCATGCATTATTGAAAACCCATATTTGAAAAGCAGCTAGGTTAGGAGTGCACTATTGCGCTTGACTATTGAGAAGGATGGATTGTGTGCACTCCATCCAGTGAACCTATAAAGTTATATTTATCTATCCATAGTCATAGAGCACTGCTTTTGTTATATTGTCGTGGTGTAGTTGTTCAGGAGTTGTGATACATAGATGTTGTATATGGAGATAAAATTGTGGTCTATAGAAGGTGGATGATTGGAAGTAGGCAGTTCCTAGTTTGGAAAGCTAGGGGGTGCAAGAGGTAGTAACATGAGTATTGGAATGATCACTATTACATTGTTCTACTATTACAAATACGCTACAATTAAATATAGTGGAAAATACGCTGACATTAAAATGAGTGGTGTTCAGTATTCTGCTAAGTGTATAGGTGGTAAAAGGTATATCGAATGGGAAGTTTGTGTGGTGGGAGTGAAGGTGTTAGGTAGGGGTGGGTAGTGGCAGGGCCTGATCAACCACTAGGCTGACCAGGCTGCAGCCTGGGGCGCTGGGTCCCGGTGGGCGTGGCGCTGTGGTTATTTATTTATTATTTTCATTCTTTTTTTTTTCTTCATTCATTTTTTTTTCGGGGTGGGGGAGGGGGGTCGCCGCGTGGGGGGGGGGGTCGCCGTGGGGGGGTGGAGGGCTCAACGATCAAAAGCATTGGTGGTCAGTGGTTAGCAACACACAGCCAATCGCCAGGCTGCCTGTTGCTGTGCAGCAGACAGGAAGCAGGACGTCTTCACTTCCTATCTGCTGATCTGAGGAGAGGAGCGCTGGCACAACTACAGGTAAGTGAAGGGGGGAACTGCCCTGCATATCTATAGGGAGGGGGGGAACTGCCCTGCATATCTATAGGAAGGGGGGGCAACTGCCCTGCATATCTATAGGGAGGGGGGGAACTGCCCTGCATATCTATAGGGAGGGGGGAACTGCCCTGCATATCTATAGGGAGGGGGGGAACTGCCCTGCATATCTATAGGGAGGGGGGGAACTGCCCTGCATATCTATAGGGAGGGGGGGAACTGCCCTGCATATCTATAGGGAGGGGGGGAACTGCCCTGCATATCTATAGGGAGGGGGGGACTGCCCTGAATATCTATAGGGAGGGGGGGAACTGCCCTGAATATCTATAGGGAGGGGGGGAACTGCCCTGCATATCTATAGGGAGGGAAGGAACTGCCCTGCATATCTATAGGGAGGGGGGGGAACTGCCTTGCATATCTATAGGGAGGGGAAGGGAACTGCCCTGCATATCTATAGGGAGGGGGGGAACTGCCCTGCATATCTATAGGGAGGGGGGGAACTGCCCTGCATATCTATAGGGAGGGGGGAACTGCCCTGCATATCTATAAGGAGGGGGGAACTGCCCTGCATATCTATAGGGAGGGGGAGAACTGCCCTGCATATCTATAGGGAGGGGGAGAACTGCCCTGCATATCTATAGGGAGGGGGGGGGGACTACCCTGCATATCTATAGGAAGGGGGGAAATGCCCTGCATATCTATAAGGAGGGGGGAACTGCCCTGCATATCTATAGGGAGGGGGAGAACTGCCCTGCATATCTATAGGGAGGGGGAGAACTGCCCTGCATATCTATAGGGAGGGGGAACTGCCCTGCATATCTATAGGAAGGGGGGGAACTACCCTGCATATCTATAGGAAGGGGGGAACTGCCCTGCATAAATATAGGGAGGGGGGGGGAACTACACTGCATATCTATAGGGAGGGGGGGAACTACCCTGCATATCTATAGGGAGGGGGGGACTACCCTGCATATCTATAGGGAGGGAGAGGGGGGGACTGTCATGCATATGAATAGGGAGGGAGAGGGGGACTGTCATACAAATCTATAGGGTGGGAGGGGGGGGTGCTGCCAAGAAAATCTATAGGGAGGAGGGCAGAGGAGGGGGGCTGATATATGTGACTGGGGGAGTTTTGATGTGACGGGGGGGATAGCTACAGAGTGGAGGTAAGGAAAATAGCTGCAAGGGGGATAGATGCAGGGTGGGAGGTAAAGAAAATGGCTGCAGCAGGGGTTAAGGAAAATGGCTGTGGGGGGTTGTGGTAAAGGAAAATGGCTACAGGGGGTATTTAAAAAATAGAGCAGCTTTGGGGGGCAGAATCTCATGATTGTGTGGTGGTCACATGGGTGGTCTCAGCAATCACTAGAATACTAAATATTAGTGAGATGGGGCTGGTAGAGGTTTGTATTTGATTGACAACAAATATTCAGATATTGCTTATATATGCCTGTCCAATGAGGTACTTTTAGCTGGCCATAATGGAGTGTTTTGTTTTAACTAAAGGGCCTAATCATTCAGGGTTTGCATTATAATACATTTTTGCATTTTCAAAACAGGACGCTAACTTTCCAGAAGCCAGCGAGAGGATAACAAAGTTGCAAGAGAGAAGAGCAAGAACAGGTAAGAGACAATGGCACAATCTGTCTAAATTTGAATGCTGGAGAATACACCTGAACATTCATATTCAGGAGTGTTCCTATACACCTAAATATATTCGGAGGAGGGGGGGGGGGGGGGGTCGCTGCGGCCGTATTAGCCTAGGGCGGCCAGAACCCTTAATCAGGCCCTGGGTAGTGGTGTGTAGGAGTGGGGAGGGTGTGTGGAGGGAGTTAGTGGGGTTGTGGGCTGTGAATTAGCAGGTTGGAGATGGTAAGTGTGCGGTAGTAATCTGGAAAGGGTGTATAAAGTAGACAGGATGTTGTATTGGAGTGTGGGGTTGCAGTAGTAGTGGAAGAAAGGCAGAAGTGTTTTGTAAATGGCAGAATAGAAGAAGTGGGCTATTGTGAGGTAGGAAGATATAGATAGTTAGCATAGTGAATATTACCAGCTTCAATAAAATTAATTCATTAAATAAATAATACGTATTACAATATTTAAATCAAACTGGAGTTGCTTGTATTGGATAATATTTAGGTTATACCGTAAGTATTAGCAAGCAGATGTGGAATAAATATGAAAGATTTATAGATCAATTAAGCAAATTTAGATAAAAATCCTGAAATAAATACAAATCAATAAATGAAATAATAAAATTGTTATGAGTGTGTAATCTGACACACCAATGTATATCTTTGTTTAGACCGTTTGGTGTCAGTGCTTTTATCCTGGTGTTGAAGGAAGCTTGCCCCGGGGGAATGATTTTTCAGGCGTCCCTTCCCTTAAATATTTGCGAGTCCTCTGGTCCTTGAAATTTTTTTGTATGGGTGCCGGCTACCTTTTTCTCTCTGTATCTTTATTTATTTATGTAGCGGCACGATAAGGAGAGCCCTGCTCTTGGCTTCTGATAAGTGCTCTGTTCATCAAAAAATGTATTGTGTGTGTGTAGTCTTTAAAATGTTTTATAATGTGTGAGGCCACATTTGTCTCTCAGCATTTTCATTTATTTATATAGCAACAGCTATACTTGAGTAAATATCTAATGAAAATACAGGTTTTTTTTTATTATGTTGCTAATAATCAGCCAGCAAAAGTACACTGTTTTCCTACACTAAATAAATATTCTACTTAGTTCAGAATGATATATAACTCAGTCTATATTGTGGAAAGAGCACACTTCTGGTGAAACACACTCAAACAGATTCTTTATTTTTCCTTTGTTTTAATAATCAGGATGGTAAAATTCTTGACAGCATAAAGATTATTTACAGTTTTGCGTGTCATTAAACACTAAATAAACAGAGACCAGGGGGTAAATGTATCAAGCTGCGAGTTTCCGACAAGTTTGTAAATTGGAGATATCTATAGCAACCAATTAGATTCTAGTTATCATTTATTTAGTTAATTTTGCAAAATGATAGCTAGAATCTGATTGGTTGCTATAGGCAACATCTACACTTTTTAAAGCCGCCGAAAAACAAGCAACTTGATACATAAACCCCCCAGATCTCTAAACACCGGCCAGATTTTTTAATATCGGTCACACTGAACAGTGAAACAAACAGGTTTTTATACCTGACAACTCACCCACAGCCTTAGCTTGATGGGCAGGTGACATGCCTACCTTCCTTATAAAAAGCAGTGCTCATCAGCTGCTCTGTGTCCTCTGACTACAGACCTAGCCTGTCAACCTGTTGTGAGAAAAGACACTTCCAAACCAAGTAAGTTATCAGACTTTATATCATTATTTTGTCACACATATGTCCTCCACTTGTATATCTTTAAACTAGGTGCATAAATGTGTTACTGTCACACTGCAATGCAGAAATCACAGCTAAGGAGCCTGGAATATGGTGAAACACATAATGTTTATTGCTGGAAGGTACAAACCGGATGATGCAGGAAAGAGGAATCCAGGGAGATGCAGAAAGCAAATACCAGGAACACGACTGATGCAAGTAAGCAGGTAATATTAAGAGATCCCAGGGAACAGGTAAACCAGGAGCAAAGCAGGAAACATCAGGGAACAGCACAGCAACATGGAACAGCGACAACAATGACCAGTACAGGAAAGGAAAACAGGCAGGTGTAACTAGGGAACACCCAGGTGCAGTAATTAATTAGTGAGACAGGTTAACCCCTAGTAAACAAAGGAAAAGGCACAATAGCAGTACCCCTAGTGAACAGAGGTACTGCCAGACAACACAATAAAACAAGTCCAAGGTCCTGGAGGCAGGAGCCGCCAATAAGCGGCAGGCAACGCAGAGGGCTGCAGGCAGACTGTGACATTGACACTGCTTGCATCCTTCCTATGCAGATTGCCAACTAAATCCCTTCCTTTGTTACAGTATATACATACCATATATACATCTCTCTCTCTCTCTCTCTCTCTCTCTCTCTCTCTCTCTCTCTCTCTCTATATATATATATATATATATATATATATATATATATATATATAAAATCAGCCTCTGTCTCCAGTCCCAAGTCTCCTGGCTCTGCCCCCAGTTTCGATTTGCCAGCCTCTGCCTCCTGTTCAGAGGTACCAGCCTCTCCCTCCAGTTCTGAGGTGCCGGCTTCTGCTTCCAGTCCTGAGTTTCCTGCCATTGTCTCCAGTCTTGAGTCTCTAGCCACTGTCTCCGGTCTTGAGCCTCCAGCCTCTGCCTCTGCACCCGAGTCTTCACTCCGCTGCCCCCAATTCCGAGTGGCCAGCCACTGCATCCAGTTCTGAGTCACCAGCCGCTGTCTTTGTACCTGGGTTACAGCCTACTTCTGAGAGAGCGCTGCCCTTACAGCCTGCTTCAGAGAGGGAACTGTTCTTCCAGCCTGCTTCGGAGAGGGCGCTGCTCCTACAGCCTGCTTCCAAAGGGGCGTTGCCCTTCCAGTCCGCTCCAGAGAGGGTCCTATCCTTCCAGTCCACTCCAGAGAGGGTCCTGTCCCTTTCAGTCCACTCCAGAGAGGGTCCTGTCCCTCCAGTCTGCTCCAGAGAGGGTCCTGTCCCTCCAGTCCGTTCCAGAGAGGGTCCTTGCCCTCCAGCCCACTCCAGAGATGTTGCCACTTGGTACAGTCCAGCCTGAATTGCCAGTCAATATGGTTCAGACTGAGTTGCCAGTCAATACGGTTCAGACTGAGTTGTCAGTCCTTACGGTTCAGACTGAGTTGTCAGTAAATACGGTCCAGCCCGAGTCGCCATTCAAAGCGGTGCAGCCCAAGTCGCCACTTGCCACGGTTCAGCCCGTGTTTTTACTTGGTGCTGTCTAGTTCGAGGCTTCTCCCAGTGCTGTCTTGTCTGAGGGTTCTCCCAGTGCTGTCTGGTCAAATTGTGCCCAGTTCAGGCCCTCCTCCAAGCCTGCCCAGTCTGGGCCCCCCGACAAGTATATCCAGCCAGTCCGAGCCCTCCTTTAAGTGTTTATTTTATATATATATATATATATATATATATATATATATATATATATAATTGTTGTGAACATTGAGAACTTACAGCTCTTACAGTTATTTATAAGGTTTAACCCATCACATAGTTGTTTGGAAAAAGGCCTGAATCGTAACTGCAGTGTAAATATGGTATATCAAATGAATACATTGATAAATTGAGCTACTAAAGTGTAAAATGTGATGTCAGAAAGTCTGCTGTGTGTGTGTATTCAGTGACTCTGCACATCTCAGTGTTAGAAGATAGCAGTGTCACCTGTAGCAGTTTCAAAGGGCCCCTGCTGTCAGCTATATCCTGTCACAAGTTAGTTTTTTGGACACCTGAATAGATTTTGTGGGGCCGGTCACAGTTTGACATCCTTACAGACTACAGCCACATTTGAAGGCTGCCTATACAGGTATACAGAAAAAGGAACTTGAAAAATAAAATGTCTTCATATTTCATATTTTGGGACATCTGGTTTCCACTCCATACTGAGGGGCAAAAACCACACCCAGGTTGTAAATTATACTTACTAGCGTTACCCGAGAACAGCTATAATCACATGTCTTTGAGAAAGGTATTTCATATTGCTATGATTCCATCATGTTTGGTATTTAAATGTACGGGAGATTATGACCGTTTTTTTGAAGAGGGAGTTTTGTTTCTGGGATATATCAGAGAAAACTTAAGACAGGTCAAAACTTACGAATAGTTTTGAACAAGCCTTAGGTGACACCGATGGGACATTTCCGCCACCACATTAGCATCCACACTGCCCCTGTGAATGCTGTCCTATTTGAGTTTGCTTAAAAATCTGTGTTGTGAAGGGACAAATTATCAGTCTTTTGGGAAATCAATCATTCATTGATAAGCTGTCCATCTCCAAGCCAATATACCTTGGCTCAGAATATACCACTTTGATGTAAGTTACACTCTGAATCTAATCCCGTTTATTTTAAACTGTTTTGCTTGTGTATGTTATGTCAATTGTTATTTGTTTTTTATATTTGAATGCCCTGTACCTTTGTATATTAAATCTATAAATTTATTAGGTGGCGTCCTTGATACTCTAACAAATCCATTAGCCTGAATATTGCTGGACCAAGTTAACAATTTGAATGACGGTGTGTGATTTGTTAATACATTTTACTAACGAGCCTAGTGTGTGCTTGCATTTACATGTGTGTAACAGTCTGGGGGTGTGAAGAGTTAACCCTTTGATTGCTGTGGTGGGCCTTGCTAACCTGTGGGTAGGCGGAAGCCTTGTGTGCCAGTGTGGGACAGTATATTGGGGTCCTATTGCCATACTCAATAAGTGGTGACAAACCTGAAGTGTGTGGGGTTGTGAGAGCGCTGTGTGGGGGCAAATCAGTAGCTCTATAACCTGCGTGATAGGTAGAGAGAGACTGTGGGCTGGACTCGTGAGAACAAAAGACCCAGAGGAAAGAGAGGAAGGGGAAAAACGCCCTAAGGAGAGTGAAATTGATATAATCCCCAAGGGTGTGTTTAATATCTCAAACAAAAATTTTAGTACTGATCACCTCAATCTTCTCTCTAAAGGATTAAATGTTCCCCTGAGTAAAGAGCCCAATTTAATTGACTATTTTTTGGAGTTAAATAAGTATATTCGCAATAAAGATATTTTGCACAAAAGAAACTTGCTGATTATGATGAGGATATATTTACTATTATCTTAGATTGTGGGGCTGATGTAGCACTATCACTGTCAGGCGCCGTCCCGCACGGCCGCCTGTCTGCTGACAGCGCGTCTGGTTGCATAGCAACCAGACGCATCACTTCCGGATCCCCCTGCCGTCCGACCTCTGGGTGTGATTACGCGCCCCGTTGCTAGGCAACGGGACGCTATGAAGGATTCCCGGCGGCAGGTATGACAGCGCTGCAGCGCTGATTCTGATTGGGCTACCACAGTATTTAAACCTTTTCCTGCCCTCTCACCAGTGCCAGAGTATCAGGTCTTCCTGCCTCCAGCGTTTGTGTATACCAGTTGCTGTATTCGTTCCTGACTATCCTCGTGCTGCTTGTGACCTTTTGACCCGGACCGTTTGACCACCCCTATTTGGATTCTGCCTTTGTACTGTTCTCCCTGAAAGTTACCGACCCGGCTTGCCTCACCATTCTTCTGGATTTCCCTTTGTACCTCTTCTACCTGAACGTTGCTGACCCAGCCTGTCTGACACCTCCTTGTATCTCGCTGTGGACTCTAGGAAGGACCGCGACCTGCGTGTCCCTGCAGCGGAGTCCATACTTCCTTGCGAGGGTTCCTGGTGAATACCAGGAGCACGTTAGACTCCGCGCCTTCCTCTGAGTTGCGCCAACAACAGCAGGTACCCACTATCAGTCGTGACAATCACATTTGGAAACCCTGTGGGAAGAAAATAATATTAATAGTGAAAATACAGAAATTATTTTTGATATCAAGTCGATTAACAAGCAACAGGATAAATTGTCCATCTTTAAACCTAAATCTAATTTCTTTCCTCTTAGACATAAAAGTCTGTCCATTACCATATTTTACAACAAAACACTTGATGATTTTATGTCCTTGTGTGGGACAAAATTCAATAGCAAGGTGGGTGTGGGTGAAGCTGGCCCTTCTGATAAGAAATTTAAAAATTCCCAGACATTGGGTTTACGAAATCTGAATAAACTAGAGAGACAAGCTCTTATAGAGCTACAGGAAGTAATCAAATCAGCAGATAAGGGGGGGTGGGGTGGTAGTGATGGACCGCACATGCTCTGTCGATGAAGCCCTTAGGTAATTAGGGGACAATTTGTTCTACAAGCCACTTAAGGGTAATCCTACCCTAAAGTTTCAGAGTGAGATGAAAAATCTTTTCGATGATAAAGTATGACAAAGTACTAGCGGGTGATATCCAGGGAAAAAAAATTGTTTTTATATATGGAGCACCCTATTATTCCCATTTTCTATCACCTTCCCGAAATCCACAAATCTTTAGAAGCACCTCCTGGGAGACCCATCATTTTGGGTGTGGACCAGGTTCGTCCCTAGCTTCGCCAATTTGTATATGGGTGATTTTAAGGATCAATACATTTGGAATGGCCCTTTGGGGCGAGCCTGGACCTCATTGGACGTTTCATTGCCAATTTTTTTTTTATTTGGAAAGGGGGTGAAGAATTGGCACTTCAGTTTCTTTCCTATCTTAATCACAACACGTATAATCTTAAGTTTACACATACATTTGATTTGTACAGGGTCAATTTCTTGGATATCACCCTCTCCCAGTCTGCAGATAAAATAGTGGGTTCTAACGTCAATAAGCCAGTTGATGCATGTAATTTTTTACATTATACTAGTAACCATTATCATCCCTGGAGAAAGAATATTTGTAAGAGTCAGGTGGGCAGAGCGAGGTGTAATTGTTTCGACAATAATGATTTTCTTAGGCAGACGAATGAGATGTTAGCGAAATTCAAACATAGGGGTTATCCGGACAAGCTATTTAAGGAAGCTGAGGCATATGTGTCTACTCTAGATAGAACTTCTCTTTTAAATGCTAAGAAACTAAAAACTAGGGACCAGAAAAGTACAAATATGCCATGCTTTGTATCCACTTTCAATACGAAATCAAGACAAATTAAAAACATATTGTTTTTCAAATTTTGGTATCTTAAAACAATACAATATTTTGAATAGTTATTTAGAAGATAGACCAGTGGTGATATTCAAAAAGAACCTTGGAATGTTTTGGAATGTAAATGTGGATTACAATACGTCAGCAGGACCACAAGACCACTAAAGGCATGTTTTAGGGAGCATAGGAGAAACATAATAAATAAGATCATGGTTCATAGTATTTCAAGGCACTTTGCTAATGTCCATAGTGGTGACTCGGAGCGTATGTCCCTTATAGGGGTAGAACATGTTCAAAGCACTATTAGGAGGCGTGATAGATTCTCCAAGCTATGTCTTAGCAAATCAGCTTGGATACTTAAACTATCGACTTTAAGCCCTATGGGGCTTAATGAAGCTTTAGATCATCATTGTTTAGACTAAGAGGAGGGATTTTTGGGTTATGTCCTGTCATTCCTTATGTGACGTCAAATTAGTTGAGCTCGGGGACTGTTGTCTCTGAATATCTGCTGTCCCTTGTATTACATTTTTTATATATGTTAGTTTAGGGACACCCAGCAAACATCTTTTCATAGGGCAGTTTACATTATGTTTTGGGTATTTTGGCTATGACTGTATTCCTATGACTTAATGTATTTACCTATATATGTGATTGAGATGTATATATGTATGTATGTACATATGTATGTGTGTATCTAATATGTAAATGCTTAGTGGCGTCTGTCTGTGTGTGTGTGGAAAAAAAAACCAACTTGCAGCGCCACCTGCTGGGCAGAGTTATACACTGACCTACTAAATTCTTAGTGTGTGTGGGAAAAAAAATTCAAAAAGAGCTGAAATTTGGTAGGGCTCAAAC
>NC_134408.1:63873704-63876204 GCF_038048845.1 Mixophyes fleayi
ATCAAGCCGGGGTCGGTACACGGGTCACAAGAGTAGAGGGATAGTCAGCAAGCCGGGTCGTTACACAGTGGTTGGAGAGCCAGGATAGTCTAACAAGCAGAGATCAGAACACAGGAAGACACAGGAGACTGGAAGACTCAACAATCCACTAAGCACAGGAGCCAGGAACAGGTAAGTGGTAACTTGTTGCTCTGACAAGGCTGCAGTGTCCAGGTGAGCTTAATATAGTCTGTGGATAGCAAAAGCCGCCTCCCAGCCACGATCATGTGACCACCCAAACCAGGCAGTGCACAGAGACAGTAAAATCAGCAGCATGAAAGCAAGTGAGTTTGTAGCAAAAGGGTAGGACTTTATATTGATAGAGACCATCAGGGGTGGAAAATTCAGTCTTTGGCTTGGCCGTGGAAGTCAGGGGAACTTGCCAATAACCCTTTGTTAGATCAAGAGTTGTCAAATAGTTGCTACCAGCAAGATTTTCCACCAGTTCATCCACACGTGGCATCGAATAGGCATCAAACTGCGACATACTGTTTAGGCGCCTAAAGTCATTGCAAAACCTTATTGTCCCATTGGGTTTCGGAACAAGCACAATGGGACTATTCCACTCACTAGTGGACTCTTCAATCACGTCTAAGTGGAGCATCTTTTCGATCTCTTTTCTCACGTCCATCCGTCTGGCTTCTGGAATACGATACAGCTTCTGCTTTACAATGACGGAGTGACAATGTCGTGTTCGATTAAGGTAGTGCGCCCAGGGATGGAAGAGAAGACATCCCTGTTCCGGCATTTCTTCAGTTTGTTGTCTCTGCTTAACGGACAATGCTGGCTCTATGGGCACTTCAGACTTTTCAATGGCAGTACTCACTACCTGAGGAGAGGTTTCCTCATCATGCCAGGGTTTAAGGAGGTTAACATGATATATTTGCTCCTCCCTTCTCCTATCTAACTGGTGGACTCTGTAATTGACAGGACCAACAGCCTCTAAAACTTCATATGGACCCTGCCAATGGGCGAAAAGTTTGCTTTCCTGGGTGGGAACCAGGACTAGGATCTTGTCCCCAGGCTTGAAAGATCGAACAACAGCACTTTTATCATAACTTTTCCTCTGTTGTTCCTGAGCCTCTTTTACATGTTGCTGTACAATGGGCCCTATCTTTCCTAGCCTCTCAAACATTTGGGACACAAATTGTACCAGATTTGGCTCCCTGGGACCTTGCTGCTCCCACCTTTCTTTTAACATATCCAAGATACCCCTGGGCTGTCTTTCAAACAAATACTCAAAGGGACTAAACCCTGTTGAAGCTTGAGGTACCTCACGGATGGCAAACATCAAATAGAGAATAAGAGTGTCCCAATCTTTTTTCACTTGAGCCACTGCTTTCCTGAGCATGTGCTTTAATGTGCGGTTAAAGCGTTCCACCAAGACATCTGTTTGCGGATGGTACATGGATGTGTGAAGCGCCATAACCCCTAGCAACTGGCACATGTCCTTCATCAGTTTGGACATGAATGGAGTACCCTGGTGTGTGAGAATTTCTTTGGGTATTCCCAAGCGTGTAAACATCAATACAAGTTCTCTAGCTATGGTGCTGACTTTTTGTTTGGTAGGGGAATTGCTTCTGGATACCTGGCTGCATAGTCAAGCACCACTAGTATATATTGGTGCCCACGTGCAGATTTTTCCAGTGGCCCCACAAGGTCCATGGCTATCAGTTCAAAAGGAACTTGTACTATTGGTATTGGAATGAGAGGTGCCCTGTACATGGGTTTGGGACAGGTTCTCTGACAAATGGGACAGGACCGGCAATACTTTTTCACTGCCGTGTGTACCCCGGGCCAGTAAAACCTAAGCAGAACTCAGTCCCTTGTTTTATCCTCCCTTAGGTGTCCCCCACAGACATGTGTGTGTGCTGCTTTTAACACTAGGGGTACATGGACCTGAGGAACCATTAATTGTTCTACTTTTTCCCCCTGTACAATAGCAACTTTATGCAGGAAATTGTTTTTGACAATAAAATATGGTATACCTTCTGCAGGCTGGGCGGCTTTCGCTACCCCATTTACCTCAGTCACACTTTTAAAAGCATGTTCCAAAGTGGCATCATTAAGTTGGTCTCGAGCAAAGTCCTGCAGAGGAAACAAAATTGGTATTGCGGACCAGTCCGTATCCTCACTGACAGGCGGGGTGGGCTCATCTGCGACATCACCGACCAATGCTAGTTTGAACTGTCCATGTTTCCCCACAGGTGGATGCTTTTGTGGAACTCCTGCTGTGACTCCCAGGATGGCATTCCAGTTTGGCGGTTCCCACAGATCGATGCCCAGATGTTGTGGATTCTTAGGCGGTTCCTTTAAGACCGGGTTTCCGACCGTTGCATCAATTGCCGGCATGTCCGGCCGGATCCGCTCACCGAGGACATTATTAAACAGTGGGAAGTCTCGCCCCAAAATGAGTGGCTATGGGAGTTTAGGTGCTATGGCAGCAACCACTATAACAGTT